>NW_023194656.1:237-532 GCF_002007445.2 Ailuropoda melanoleuca
ATTCATGGGACTGAGGCAAAGATGTTATGCCTTAGGATTTGGGTCACCTAGTTAAGTTGAGTCGCCTGAGTTATACCTCTAGAATGAAAGATAAAAGTTTGAATGAAAAAGAAGCAGCAAAATGTCTGTATTTCACTCTGAGATTCAAATCAAGGGACATAGTTTGCTGACTGAGGCACACAACAAAAGCGCTTTATATCCTGCTGGAAGCTTTATAAAAGAAAGCCCACTAGAAGCCCCACAGTGGAGAGAGCGATTGGGCTCCATTTGTTAACTCTAGGAAGGTTTCTAAAAG
>NW_023194657.1:0-1102 GCF_002007445.2 Ailuropoda melanoleuca
GGAACAGTGATATGTTATGGTTATTTTACCACAATTTTTGCCCAATTGTACTGCTTTCTGTGTTTAACTGCTGCATTAAAAAAAAAGTCTTTGCCTCCCTCTAACTGTCCAGTGCAGTAAAAATGAAAACTGTGTCAGCAGTTTAGGATGCTTTGTGAAAATCAATTAGTGCTTTGAAACTTTTTGGGAACATATCACTGAGAAATCCAAGGATGACAGGTGTCTGCGTAAAAATAATATGATGGTAACTATGTTGGTTTCAGTGGCAATGGTGATGATGAAGATGGTAAAAAAAAAAAAAACCACAGCTACTGTTCACTGGTCACCCATGGAGCTCACATTTGACATATCCAGTATAAATTATCCCGTTCAGTTTTCTAATAACTGTTGGTATTTTTTTTATATTTGTTCAGGTATAATTAACAAAAATTGTATATATTTAAGGTGCACAACTTCATTTAAGATACTTACACTTTAATTGCTACAAACGAATTAGCATATCCACCAACTCACTTGGCATTTTTCTTTTTGCTTGTGAGAATATTACCAACTGTTTAGATGTAGACTAACAGAAAATTTGAAATATACAATGTTGTTAACTACATTTAAACTCTGTACAATAGTTCTTATTCCACATGTTTACTGGAAACTGTAGCATTTGACCCACATCTTCCCATTTCTCCCTCCTTTAGTCCCTGGAAATCATCATTCTACTCTGTACTTCTAAAGGCTATTAGATTCCATATACAATTGTAATTGTAAAGTGTTTGTCTTTCTGTGTCTGGCTTATTTCACAAGCTTAATGCCCTCCAGGTTGAGCCCATGTTGCTGTCATTGTGTAATATACATATGTATGTATGTAATGTGTATACATATTACACTTTCATTTATACATTTGTCAATGGACATATAAGATTAATTTCCATATTTTATCTATTATGACTAACACTGNATGACTAACACTGAAATAATGATTCCTGGAGTACAAGTATATGTTCAAACTTGATTTCATTTTATTTCATTTCCTTTGTGTATATACCAAGAAGTGTGATTGTGGGATCATATGGTGGTTTTACTTTGAAATTTTGAAGAACATCTATAC
>NW_023194658.1:0-249 GCF_002007445.2 Ailuropoda melanoleuca
AAAAAAAATTACCCTAAATTTCAAGGAATGTTGATTATATAAAATTAAACACCAGGTGAATACTCTAACAAATAATGTTTTTTAAAAAATCAAACATTTTCATATCTGTGATGTCAGTTTTAACATTTCTTTTTTTCTCTGTCCTTCCGATGGTTGTTGTATTTCATTTGGGTTTTTATATATAGGAATTTGATTCATAGTTGGGTCACTTCATTAATCTGTTTCTTAAAATTAATCATAAAACTTTTA
>NW_023194658.1:8265-9276 GCF_002007445.2 Ailuropoda melanoleuca
TGTGTAGAACCAGGGCCAGGAGGCTCCTGACAGAGAAGGAGTGGGCAGGGCTGTGCGAAATGAAAGGCCGTGGACGGTGGCGGTGGCTTCTCATTGGCTGGGCTGTTGCTAGGCCAGGAGAAAACCTTCCTCCTGCTGGGTTAGTAAAGTAGGCTTCTTCCTTTGGAGTTGGCCACGGTGGAGTGGTGGTGCTGAGCCTGCCCCCGCCCCCGGGGCGTCCCCCCTCCCTTTCAAGTGAGGTTTTCTTTGCCGGCTTTCCTATCCGCAAGGCTGCGGTGGGAAGGTTCTGGTGTTGGTTGCACGAGTGTTTGCTATATAACTATATTGACAAATCATAAGGCACTTTTTAATGCACTTTTTTGGTAGGTATGTACTATTTCACAGTTTAAAATGTTGCAATGAATGAAAACCCCCTGATGTATGGATGGTATTAGAGCTTTCAAACCATTAAGAAAGAGTACTTTGTTGATTTTGAAAGGACCCTAGGGTGGTTTGCTTATCTAACAGCTTTGCCCCATGACAGGTGTGCTGTAATGGGTTTCCTCTTACGGGAATCTTGCTGAACTTCTGCGAGAATTTCTGTTGGGTAAATTTGTAGGGTGTGTGTATGTTTTTTTTTTTTTTTTTTTTTTACCAAAGCGAAAAGAGCTTTCTCATCTTAAAGGTGAAGCATGGTATCTCTTGCTTTTGATTCCCATTTTCTAAAGTCAGATTGTCATCTTCTGTGTTTGTTGGCCTTTTCTGTTTCTTCTTTTTTTGGTAAACTGTCACATAATTTGCTCATTTTTCTTTTTATTTCTGTCAATAAAACGTTAAATAAGCAGGTTAGCCTGTACTCTTATGATAACGTTTTACACTAACCACTTGCCTCTCTTTTTTCCCATGGAACGTTTTACTTTTCTGTGTTCTAATTTGTCCTTTTTTTCTGTTACGTCGGGGTTTTTTGTCCTACTTTGAAGACCTTCTTCACTCCAAGATTATAAATATCCACACTGTCTTTTAGTACTTTGT
>NW_023194659.1:0-3901 GCF_002007445.2 Ailuropoda melanoleuca
TTCTTTTCTTTTCTTTTCTTTTCTTTTCTTTTCTTTTCTTTTCTTTTCTTTCTTCTCTTCTCTTCTCTTCTCCTTTCCTTTCCTTTCCTTTCCTTTCCTTTCCTTTCCTTTCCTTTCCTTTTTCCTTTCCTTTTTCTTTCTTTCTTTCTTTCTTTCTTTCTTTCTTTCTTTCTTTCTTTCTTTCTTTCTTTCTTTCCTCAAAGCCTTGTCCTTTAGAAGATTCCAGTGTCTGTGCACAGACCTGGACAGTTTGCGGGAGGGGTTTTGACAGAAGGTATCCAGGTGCTGGCAGTGGACACAAGAGGAAACAGCCCAGGGTTGGCTCCAGAGCTGACCTGCATGTCCTCTGTGACACCTCCTACCCTCCACCCACTTCTCCCCCTTTAACAGCATCTCCAAATCATTCTGGTTCAACCTCCAAAAACCTCCCAGGGGTTTCTTCTCCACTCCCACTACCTCCTCCCCAGTAGGGGTCACTTTCATCTCTCACCTCCTGCTGGTCTCCCCACTTCCAGTCCATTCCCCAACTGAGCAGCCAGACCTATCTCTCTTTGGGAAAAATCTGTCATCCTCTTGCTTAAAGTTCTTCTGTGGCTTCCTGTTGCTCGTAGGATACGGGTTTCCCCACTAGCTGAAGTCAGAACTTTCCCATGAAGCCTTTCGCAAGTCAGAATGGTGTAAAGCTGTGAGTACCCCTGCTTTCGGGAAGTTTGCATCATGTCACCTTGCCTTTATGAAAGACCTACATTAGTACCTATTTTTACTAACTGAAAGAAATCTGGAGAAGATTTTTGCTTCTAGGAAGAAAGCCATTACCATACGCGTGTAGGTCTGTCTACCAAATTCCTTTATTTGGCTGGCCTCTCTAGTCCCATAGATGGCATAAACCCTCTTGCCTTCTTGCTTTGCTGCCTACTACCACAGAGCCTTGTTCCGTGCTGCCCCCTTCGCCTCCCTCTGGTGGGGCTGCTGAGTCAGGGCCAGTGCAGGAAATCTTGACACCAGGGAGGGGTATGTGAGTAAGCACCTTCTCTTCTAATTCCTCACCTATGTAGTGTTTACGTAAATCAAGACCTGCAGAGGACGCAGTGCTAGAAACAGGCTTCTCCTGGGACCAAGCTTACTTTCATGGCAGAGCTGACCCAACCCCACTGATCTCCAGCGAATTACAAGAATATGCAGGGAAGAAAACTGTCAGACTGAGTGACCCGCCACCTCACAGGCTGAGAGTGCAGGAGTGGGGGCAGAGGCAGGGGCTTCCTCAGTATCCAGCATTGCCCAGGTGATGGTCGTCCTCATTCAGGCCTCCTCGCTCCTGGAGCCTCATGCTGCCCCTACTGCTTTCTGGGTGTTGCTCTGGTTCTGCTGCCACGATGACGGACAGAGCCAAATTCCCAAGACGCCACAGGCTCTCTGGTCAGAAGACAGTCTGGCCACCATGGACACACATCCTCTAATCACCAAGCTGAGGCTACCCTTCCGGAAGTGGTCAACAGGTCGCACATTTTCCTTCTTCAAAAGGCAGCCCCCGCTGGCCTTGCTAGGAGAGTGCAGGACTTGCTAGCGCCTCTGGGTCGTGCGCTTGCAACGGCCTTCTCCCTCACCTCTGCCTGTCTTCCACATCCTTGTCAGCCTTCCTCTTCATCTTGGGTCCCTTGCAGCAAGACGCTGCCTGATGTCAGGCAGTATGGACGATCCAGTCCCCAGAGTCCCCAGAGCAAACAAAGTCACCAGTGGGGTCTGGCAGGCTCTAAGTGTCTGACGGGGCTGCTTCCTGGGACCAGATATTCTGGTTATTTGGCTGTAAAGCCCACAGGGCTTGGGACTCTTGTCCTGAGATTGGTTTGCATGCTGTCCCATGTACTTGAGGTAGTGCCATCAGCTGCGGGGAGGCTGGAGGGGCAGGGGCTACAGGAGTTCAACTGTGGAAGATCCTACGGGGAGTTCCTGGGATTGCGATGGCACCTTCTGAACTGTGATATTCAGTCGCCTAGAGAGGGCGGCATATCATGGAGAACTCTGACAAATCCAAACCTTCGGTAACTTACTCTCTTTAAAATCAGGAGCATGGACGAGCCTCTCCTATTGCTCAGGTTCAGGTTTGCTGGAACCTTTCCCTCCTCCTCCCCCTCCTCCTCCTCCTTGCCTTTGTCCATATCCTCCTCACAGCGGTCTGCAGTGGCTGGCCCTGCCAAAGCTGGCAAATGAACTCAGTGAGGCCATGACCAGCATATTCTGGCCCCTAGGGCCACACTTGTGCACAGCCAAGGCTCAACCAACATTCCTTGAAGAGCAAGTGGACTCGGAGTTTAGCAGACTGCTTCCTTTCCTTCCTTCATGGAGCAAGGGCATGCGACAATGGTGACAATGTGTCAGAGCAGCCGAAGTTACTGTGTGTCCAGAGCTGTGCTACCAGTCTCATGTGTTCTAGTCCATTCCGTCTTAACAATAGCCCACAAGGTAGGTTTTTACCAGCCTCATTTTCTAGGTGAGAACATTGAGGTTCAGTTTGGTGAAGCTGGCAGGTAGAGCTGAGATCTGAAACCAACATTCCCTTACTCCTAGATTTCTTCTGCTTTGAGCTCTCCGATTCTGTTCTCCGTCTGGGACCACTCCAGGTACGAAGCAGTTGCCCTAAATAACCGATGCGCTTTCTTGATCTCTGTTCCGCTCTGTCTGGAGACCTCCCTGAATCCACGTCCAGATCACTGGGCAGGGGAATTCATAAATTTGGGGACAACTTGTGAGGACAATGGGACTGAGTTTGTGGTGGACAAATGTACTTAGCTTCCTGATGTCCAGGGCTCTCTGGGACCCCGGGTCAGAGCTATGCGGAGTTTTTATCTTTTTGGGCCCCCTCCCTGTGGGTGTTCCAGGCCCTGAAGGGAGAGAACTTTGGAGAATGACTACCAGCCATCTGGTAAGGGCTGTCCTGTCTGCTTTTGCACATGCCGCTCACCTCCTGTTCACCACTGCCAAGTTCACCAAAGTTGGACCGGACTGGCCCTGTCTTCAGTGTGGCTTCGTGGGACATAAGGCAGCCATCTGGGGAAGCCGGCAGTGGCAGAGAGAGTAGCCTCCTGGCCCGAGGACGGAACCGTCCTTGAACCTGGCTGAAGGGAAGGAAAGGTAGGGAGGCCAGCAGTTGCACAGTTGCCATGGCTCCCAGCCGCTAATTTGTGCTATGAGGCTGACCCCCCTCCCCGCCTCCCACCCTCAGTCCTGACTGATTCCAAATCTGGCTGACGAACATCGGGCTGCACTTGAGAAGCTTTTTAAAAAAAGTTTCTTTTAACTTATTAGGGTAATTTCAAGCATAAGCAAGTGGAAGAGTATATTGAACCCTTATGTATCAGTCGTCCAGCGTCAACAATTACGGATGGCCCATCTTGTTTCATTTATACCTTACTCAGTTATACCTTCTACAGAATATTTTAAGGCAAATCCAACATTTATTCCATCCATATTTAAGTTTTCATCTCTAAAAGCTAATGGCTCTTTTTAAAAGACAACTACCAGACCATCATGGCACCTAAAAGAGTCACAATACTTCCTCAATATCATAAATTATCTATCATGTTCAAATTTCCCTGATTGCGTAATTTTCAAATCATTGTTTTAATTATAATGTAGATAAGGCCACGTGATTGCATTTGGTTGTTATATCTCTTAATCCATTGGTTCCTCTTACTTCTTCCTTGCGATTTATTTGTTGAAAAAAATCATATCCTTTGTCCTTTAGAGTTTTCTGTCTTGGAATTTGCTGATTGCATCCCCTGGTGTCATTTCACAGGTTCCTCTACCACTTGTATTTCTTATAAAATCATGATTATGGGAAAAATTTAAAACTGCAGGTTTCCAGATCCCACCCTGAAAATGTATTCAGCAGGACTGGTGTAGG
>NW_023194660.1:0-766 GCF_002007445.2 Ailuropoda melanoleuca
CATCTTATTCTGCACTTTAGCTTCTAATGGCAGGAACTTCTGATGGTTTTACAAACTTCTGCTACAAGCTTCCTGATGTCATCTCTGGAGAAAAAGCACTAATCAGACCATAGTCTATAAGGTTTCATCCCTGTGGATGACTCCGGGGGTCATGAACAAAAGTCTTTGCGTGCAAATACAGCCAACCAGGCTACTAACGTTGCTTGTGCAACCCAAGAGTTGGTGGCTAATCTACGACTCAGCCAAATAAGTCCAAGAGACTATCGTCCTCTGGATCTCCAAAGTAGAGCCCTCAGAAAGTCACCATTAAGTGGATTACTTGCTAGATGCAGGACATAAATCACCATTAAATGCATGCAGCAAAGGCTGCCGTTGTTGACTGGCATCTACAAAGCCCACTCTTATTGGATCCTGGTGTCTGGGAGATAGGGTCTAGATATGATCTCTGACAACTAGGACCAGTGAATACTGCCACCCAGGAAGGGCATGTTTTAATGCTGCAACAGGCAGCCATGGCATTTTCAATGCTCGAAGTCCAGACTGAATGTTAAGCCCTTAATCACCCATAAGTTTCCTCTAGAGAGGGCCCTGGAGATTTTTAAGAAGTCCATGAAGGATTTCAGATTGAAATCCATGCTCAACTGCAAACCCCAATAGCCAGAAATCCCCGGTGCTCTGTCCCCATTCCCACACTCTCAGCATTTCAGAGATTAAATGTCTGAATAGGATAACCTCTGATGAAGAAATTTCTAATCAGTGGTAAAAA
>NW_023194661.1:0-2441 GCF_002007445.2 Ailuropoda melanoleuca
GGCTGTCTCCCAGAAGTTTGTTTTCTGTGGCAGATGTTTTATTTGTTTGGCCCTCACCTTCATGACTCATGGCCCCTGTCCAAGTGCATGTTACACTTGGAAACCCGCCCGTGTCTCACCAGCACCAGGCAGATTCTGCCTCCTTCCGTACAATTTTGCTGGAGCTACTTCTGTGTGGATCTGAAAACATGGGCGTCCCGATCCCCCTGTGCACATGACGGTGGCCCCTGGACAGCCTCCGCTGCATCGGGAAGGCTCTGGGGCAGAAGACGGGAGAACAGGTGTGTCCGGCTCATGTTTGAGAGTTCCAGGAGCCTCAGGCTGCAGGTCAAGCATGGCCAACACTCAGGAAGGACACGGCGACCACCTGCCCACAGCATGAGTGTGGAGGGAAGGGCGCGGGGCGCGGCGAGCTCCTGGCGGCAGCGACCTCGAGCCCTTGTCTTGAGAAAGCCTCATCGTTAGTAAATAAAGGCACGGACCTCCCGCGTGGAGGCGCAGCCCCACCAGAAGCAGGGGTGTCCCCGGGAAGTGGGAGAGAACACCAGCCGCATCCATGCGGCCCACAGATGCCAACCGTCACGTGGGACTCAGAGAAGGGCTGGCTGAGTCTGGTGGTGAGTCTTCCTCTCCTCCTGGGGCTCTCGCCTGACTTCTATCACTGTCCGCCCCCGCGGGGCTCTGGCTGGGAGCCTCCGGAGTCCACATGCTCTTACAAAGAGCCCACGGTCTTGCATTCCCCTCCCACCCCGCTCTTGATGGTGAGGACGCCTCTAGAATCTAATGCAGAAGATGGTATTTCTGAAAACACTTCTGCAAGACGCTGCTGAGTTATAAAACTCAGGCTGGTTTATGAGAATCTTCCAGAGCAGGGCCCCAAAGACGGACACAGAGCTCAGCGAGGTTCAGGCACCCACACCGAGGCACACACACCTGGACCCAGACACTCACAGGCCGAACCTGTTTGTCAGGGAGACACTGTCCCCACTCTGGGGTCTCCCCTGTGAGGAGCACCATCTGTCTGCTTCCGGCACCCCTCCTCCATGCCACTCCTCATTCCTTGCACAAAGAGACTCTGGGCCCACCTGCCTGCAGACGGTGCCTGCTGGGGTCTGCCTGGGCGGGACAATCTCAGCATAAGGACTCAGACCTTTCTTTGGGGTGGGGGTGTCATCTACGATGTTCCAGGACAGCTTGTCACTGACAGGAGAGTCTGCCTGATTCTGTTCTGGAAGTCACACACCTAGCCACGCTCCTGGACACCTGCAGCTGACAGAACAGACGCACCCAACAAACAGTAAAACCAGGCTGCACACGTCCAAGATGGCCAGCTAATCACATCTACCAGAACAAAAATCAATAGCCAGTAAAAGAAAATGCAGACATCCTATATCTATGTCATAATTAATTTCGATATACAATTTAAAAAATCACTAGACATAAAAGATATAGAAAACATAATCCACAGTTAAAGAAACAAGTCAATCAATGGTAATGAAACTTGAGGTGGTCTGGACATTGGCCAGGCAAACAATGGTGGGAGAGCAGCTATTATAAATACATTTCAAGAAACCAAGGAAGGTATGTTCAAAGAATTAAAGGAAAGTGTTATTTTCATGACCAAACGGAGAGGGAATGTTAGGGAGATAAATGGAAACTGGTTAAAAAAAAAAAAAAGGAATTCTAGAACTGAAACACAAGGTGGACTTGACATGTCCACTGGAAAGTGGAAGATAGAAGAGCAAGAGTGTGTAAAAGTGAATGCACATCGAGAGAAATCATCTAACCTGACGGAGAAGGACGAGCTAAGAAAAATAAAAAGAGGGCCACCAGGGTGGCTCAGTCCATTGGGCGTCCGACTCTTGGTTTCAGCTCAGGTCATGGTCTCAGGGTCGTGAGACTGAGCCCCACATTGGACTCTGCGCTCAGCAGGGAGTCTGCTTGAGATTCTCTCTCCCTCTGCATCTCCCCCTCTCACTCGCTCTCTAATAAATACATAAATCTTTAAAAAAAGAAAAAGAGCCTGTGAGCCAGTGTCAGACAGTCTAACACACAGGTTAAGTTCAATCTCCGGGGCAGAGAATGAAATCAAAGTATAAAACTGTGTTGAACACACAATGGACAAGTCTCCCAAACCTGACTTTAAAAAAAAAAATGACACCAATTTACAGATCCTAGGATCTCAGAGAAAAACCCAAGCTAGATAAATACAAAGAAAACCATCTCTGGGCATGTAATAGTTGCAGTGATGAAAACCAAAAATACAGAGCAAAGCCTTCAAAGCAGTGAGAGGAGAAACACTTTACAGACGAGAAAAAAACGTTAACAGCTGACTTCTCATCAGAAGCGGAGACCGGAGAACAGTGTCGAGATGCTAAAGACCGACACTGCCAATCGAGGATTCCATGTACAGCAAAAAAGAGAGAAAGTCCTTTGAAAGA
>NW_023194662.1:0-690 GCF_002007445.2 Ailuropoda melanoleuca
ATATAAGACATCACACTTATGGAATTCTTAGATTAAAAAAAGGAAATAAAAGAGAGGGGAGTTAAGATGGCGGAGGAGTAGGGGACCCCTTTTTCAGCCAGTCTCCTGAGTCGAGTTGGATAGGTACCAGACCAACCTGAACATCCATGGAATCAGCCTGAGACACAGGAAGATACATCTGGATCTCTACAAATGAACATCTCCAAGGCTGAGTATCGAGGTACAAACTGGGGAGCCATGAAACCGTGCACAGATATTGGAAGATAAATGGAAGGGGAAGGGAGCTGCCGCATTCAGGCGCCGGGAAGTGGTAGCCACCTACACAGGGGAGAAGGCAGACTCCTGGAGGGCACCCGCGAGACAGTAGACTGAGACCATGAGCTGGGAGTGCGTGCCAACAGACTTCTCACGGAACTCCGGAACTCCAGTGTGCTCACTGGGAACAGACTGAGACCGGGAGCTCTGGGTGTTCATGGGGGGGGGGCGGCAGGTGCCTGGTGGCTGGTGGTGNCGCAGGGGTGCCTGGCGGCTGGCGGTGTTAGAAACACAAAGGACAGAGACCCGCCGACCCTGGAAGTGAGGGCTGGGATGCCAGTGTGGGGCGCACATCCCGGGACGGTGCAGGGTTGAGCAGCACCAACAGAAACAGAGTTAAAGTGGCCAGAACATCAGTGGAGAACGATCCGCAAT
>NW_023194663.1:0-742 GCF_002007445.2 Ailuropoda melanoleuca
ATATAAGAGGAGGGTTTTATTTAATCAGAATGAGTAGCAATTAATTTGGTGAAAGAAGCAAGAGTAGCTGACTGAGGGCAAAAGGAAATTCCAGGGAGAGATAATAACGTAATCAAAAGTCCTGTAGTCAGATGGGGCTCATCATGGTTGGAAGGGAATGAAGTTCTATTGTGTTGGCACCCCATAAGCCAAGGCTACTGTGGTAACATATGAGTTTAAAGAGATTATTAAAAGAGAAGGTAAATAACAGAAAGATAAGGCATGAAAATGCCAGAGAACAACAGTATGTAGCAGAAGGTATTTCTCTGACAAAAGATTTCACTCAGATGAAGCTCTTTCCCTACAGTTCTTTAATTCCTACAACCTGGATCTTAACATTTCTATTTCTCCTCTCTTGTTTTACTGGAACTCCTATCCCACGTTATCAAAGATACTATACCAAATGTGGAGGTCATGGGGTCCCTGTTCCCACTGTGAAGTTGCAGGTATGGGTGGAGGAAGATATGCTTCCCATAAGCCAAGTAAGAATCCTAAAGGCACTTTCTCAGAGAATCATGGTTTCATCCTAAGAGTTCATTCTTCAGTACCATCAATGCTATGCTGTCAATTTATTATGAAGTACTAGGTTTTAGTGGGCTGCAGAAGGAACCATTTCCAGCAATATTTCTATAAAAAAAAAGTGAGCATTATGTCTTAACAACCAAATGATAGGCTTCCCAGAACAATACAATTTATTCATAAG
>NW_023194664.1:0-352 GCF_002007445.2 Ailuropoda melanoleuca
TCGTGTTTCACTCACGGTACCAAAGCACCTTGATTCCTGTTCCACCTTCCATAAGGCCGTCGTGACATCAACGGCTTTCCCCTCACACTTTGCTTCTTGGTTCTAAGGGCTATATCCTCCCCAGTCCCCTACACCCAATGTGGAATCGGGGTCCCCAGTGAAAAAACTGCTGTTCGCTGGAGGTGTTTTCCTGGACGCTCTGCTTTATTACCAATGAGAAGGGCGCTGAGTCCTCGAAAATCCTGAACCTTTTCATTCATGCTCCCTTACTCACGAGAGATGATGATCGTTGATATTTCCCTGGACTGTGTGGGGTCTCAGAGACCACTATGGGGCACTCTCGTCAGGCTTC
>NW_023194664.1:471-616 GCF_002007445.2 Ailuropoda melanoleuca
ATTGCCGCCATCAGTTTTGACAGGATTTCCCCAGGGAGCAAACATTTCTCTGGAAGCGGGTTTTGGCCGAATTTTCTTTCTCAGTCCTGTGTTCGATGTGTTTCACTCACGGTACCAAAGCACCTTGATTCCTGTTCCACATTCC
>NW_023194665.1:0-268 GCF_002007445.2 Ailuropoda melanoleuca
TCCGTGAGATGCTTGGTGGCGCACACTCCCGGCTCACGAACTCAGTCTGCTGTTTCCAGAGTGCGGGTCCGGGGTCCGCAGGCTCCCTGGTGCAGGTGGCCCGCCAGCCGCCCTGCGCGCGCGCTTCTGGAGCTCGCATTCTAAGTCTGCTGTCTCGCGGGTGCCGTCCGCGAGTCCGCCTGTTCCCCCGTGCAGGTGGCCCGCCAACCGCCAGCCGTCCCGCGTGCGCTCCCGGAGCTCCCGTTCTCAGTCTGCTGTCTCAAGCGTG
>NW_023194665.1:301-735 GCF_002007445.2 Ailuropoda melanoleuca
AGGTGGCTACCGCTTCCCGGCGCCCTGACACGGCGGCTCCCTCCCCCTTCTGTTTAGCTTCCGATATCTGTGCGCGGTTTCACGGCTCCCCGCTTCGTACCTCGATACTCAGCGCTGGAGATGTTCATTTGTAGAGATCCAGATGTATCTTCCTGCGTCTCAGGCTGATTCCGTGGATGTTCCTGCTGGTCTGGTACCTATCCAGCTCAACTCAGGGGACCGGCTGAAAAAGGGGTCCCCTACTCCTCCACCATCTTAACCTCTCCTCCCATAAGTTAAGTATTTAAATCAAAGGGCTTTAAACCTAATGCAAATTAAACAAAATAATCAGGTATAAACTTAACAAAACATGTACAGGATAGGAGGTGGAACATTACAAAATGCTGATGAAAGAAATTTTAAAAGATTCAAGTAAATGGGGTGACATACCATGT
>NW_023194666.1:0-218 GCF_002007445.2 Ailuropoda melanoleuca
GAAAGTCTGTATTTGAAAAGTTATAATAGCTAACATGAAAGAGTTAGAGTGTGTGTCAGCACACTCTAGAGTGTGTCAACAGCAGATTCGAGCAAGCAAAAGAAAGAATTAGCATTTTTAAGAAAGTTAAATTGAGGGGCGCCTGGGTGGCACAGCGGTTAAGCGTCTGCCTTCGGCTCAGGGCGTGATCCCGGCGTTATGGGATCGAGCCCCACGTC
>NW_023194666.1:327-680 GCF_002007445.2 Ailuropoda melanoleuca
AAGAAAGTTAAATTGAAATTATACAGTCAAAATAATAAAAATATTTTGGTTATTTGAAATACATATAGAATTAAGCAATATAAAGATAAAAGGCAAAGAGGAAGGAAATATGTAGCACTAAAGTATTTCTTAGGTTCTACCACTACTGTGGAAGTCGATAAATGAACCATTCCAGCATTACTGAGGAAGTGGTAAAAGTAATTCTTTGTATAAGACTGTAATTAACCAGGGATGCTAGTTTTAATTCTAAGGGAACAAGTTTTAAGAAGGTAAATGTATAACAGGCTAATATATAGTAATATTTTTAATAGGAAACAAAATAATCCCAATAAAGCATGTAAGGAAAGTTATAT
>NW_023194667.1:0-239 GCF_002007445.2 Ailuropoda melanoleuca
ATATTCAGTTTAAAAACTTTGCTTGGGGGGCGTGTGGGTGGCTCAGTTGGTTAAGCAGCTGACTTCAGGGACGCCTGGGTGGCTCATGGGGCGCCTGGGTGACTCAGTCGTTAAGCACCTGCCTTTGGCTCAGGGCATGATCCCGGAGTCCTGGGATCGAGCCCCACATCGGGCTCCTCCACTGGGAGCCTGCTTCTTCCTCTCCCTCTCCCCCTGCTTGTGTTCCCTCTCTCACTGGC
>NW_023194667.1:283-690 GCF_002007445.2 Ailuropoda melanoleuca
AAAAAAAAAAAAAAAGCAGCTGACTTCGGCTCAGGTCATGACCCCAGGGTCCTGGGATCCAGCCGTGTCAGGCTCTCTACTCAGTGGGGAGCCTGCTTGTCCCTCTCCCTCTGCCTGCCCCTCCCCCTGCTTGTGCTACACGCGCTCTCTCTGTCAAATAAATGCAATCTTTTAAAAAAATAAATAAAAATAAATAAAAACTTCTCTTAGTTTTAATGCATTACCATTGACAGGATGATAGGTGGGCTTTGCTAAGTCTCAAAGAACAGGTTAAAAGAGAGGGGCACCTGGGTGGCACAGCGGTTAAGCATCTGCCTTCGGCTCAGGGCGTGATCGTGGCGTTATGGGATCGAGCCCCACATCAGGCTCCTCCGCTATGAACCTGCTTCTTCCTCTCCCACTCCCCC
>NW_023194668.1:0-1108 GCF_002007445.2 Ailuropoda melanoleuca
GCCCTTGGTTGACAACCCTGCCACATACAGACAGATACATGGGTGAACAGGTAGATAGGAAGAGAGAGAAAAAGAGAGAGACTCTCTCCTGCTAACGTGGGGGGGTCTTCTCAGTCTAAGAACTACTGACATTTGGGGGGGTTGGATGATTCATTTTTGTGGGGGCGTTCTGTGCTCAACAGGATATTTAGAGGCATGCCCAGTTTCCACCACTAGATGGCAGTGCCTTCCCTTCACGTTGTGACAGCCCCAATTCTCTCCAGTTACTGCCCCGGGTCCACCGGGGACGGAATAGCCCTTGGTTGAGAACCCTGACCATAGACATGATTGATAGGTGATAGGTAGGTAGGTACGTAGGTAGGTAGGTAGATAGATAGATATAGGGATAGATGCATTGATGGATGGATGGCAGATGCATTGAGGGATGGATAAAGATGATGGATGGATAGATAGATACTTAGATACATAGATACATGGATACATAGACATGATGGATGGATGAATGGATAGATAGATATGATGGATAGATGATGGATGGTTGGATAGATGGAAGAATAGATGGATGGATAGAAATATAGATAGATAGATAGATAGATAGATAGATAGATAGATAGATAGATGGGGTGGGTGGATGGATGAATGGGTGGACGGACGGACAGACAGACAGAGTCTCTCATACCAGGTCCACGCTTCTCAGCCTGGGCACTGCTGACATCTGGGGCTGACAGTGTGATGTGGGGCATCCTGGGCACTGTAGGGTGCTACGCGGTGTCCCTGTCTCTATCTCCCACATGCCAGTAGTGTCCCCCCACGGTTGTGACCACCAGAAACGTCCCCAGAGGCATATGCACGTGTGCATAGAAACCCACACTGCACATACGTATGTGTATGTACGTGCCATGTGTCTGTATATATATGGCACAGACGTATTTCAATGTGACAGCCTATGATGTATTTTGATGGCACTGTTAGCTCTCATTTTCCCCCCTTAATGTCCTGCACTGGCTGATCTCCTGTGAGGCACGGGATAGGGGCTTGAAGCGTAGATGCCCATAGTCCGTGTCGTGATACACAGGCAGGGACCCAGAGTCTGCAGTGCACCTGGGGG
>NW_023194669.1:0-677 GCF_002007445.2 Ailuropoda melanoleuca
CATATGAACCATCAATTCCACACTTAGTAATCTACCCAAGAGAATTAGAAACATGTCCATAGCAAGACAAGTACATGAATGTTCATAGCAGCATAATTCATAATAGTCCCAAACTGGAAACAATCTAAATGTCCATCAACTGGCAAATGGATAAACAAAATAAAATACTATTCAATATAAAAGTACAAAATACTGATGTGTTTTACAACATGGGTGAACATTAAGCCCATCTAGATACCAGATGCAAAAGACTACATTTTATATGATTCCCTTTATATGAAAGGTCTAGAAAAGTCAAATCTATAATGAAAAAATCAGACCACCACTGTCAACTCTACATTTCTACGTAATACCACTGATGAATATTCTTTAAAATCCAATTTAATGGCTACTTTACATTTATGAAGTTATTTTAAATCATNATTTTAAATCATTTTACTTGAAACTCTCCATTAACACTGTTAATAGGTATTTGATTACAAAAATTAGCACGTTCAGATTATTTGTCCAAAGGAATATGATATTTAAATAAGTTTTTAGATTTAAAAATAGCATTTGTTTTGCTAATTTCTATCTACTGTAGAATTTTTTATTAAAAACCTTTTAAAAAAATTCTTGTAGTATTAACACTCAAAAATAGTATTCCCTTCCATTTTCTATGTTTTGAATAAAACTTG
>NW_023194670.1:0-11956 GCF_002007445.2 Ailuropoda melanoleuca
TCAGAAAACCCTGTTTGGGTAGAGTCTCTGTGTCCCTTGCGAGGGGGGATGGGGATGGGCACCCTGTGGGCGCTATTTCCGGGCTTTTGTTCTCTGGCGGCTTTCCCTGGCAGTTTGCTATGCCTCTTCTGAGAGAGCAGCAGCGGCTGAAATTCAGCCTCTGTCTCAGAANTCTGGCGGCTTTCCCTGGCGGTTTGCTATGCCTCTTCTGAGAGAGCAGCAGCGGCTGAAATTCAGCCTCTGTCTCAGAACAGAGGGATCGCGGATCGTTCTCCACTGATGTTCTGGCCACTTTAACTCTGTTTCTGTTGGTGCTGCTCAACCCTGCAGCATCCCGGGCTGTGCGCCCCACACCCGGCTTCCCAGCCCTCACTCCCAGGGCCGGCATGTCTCTGTCCTTTGTGTTTCCAACCCCGCCAGCTGCTAGCCGCCCCGTGTGGGCTCCCGGAGCTCCCCGTCTCAGTCTGGTGTCTCACGGGTGCTGACCGCGAGTCCGCCTGCTCCCCTGTGTAGGTGGCCCTCCAGCCGCCAGCCGCCCCGTGGATGCTCCCGGAGCTCCCGGTCTCAGCCTCGATCCAGTGAGCACACCGGAGCTCCGGAGCTCCGTGAGATGCTTGGTGGTGCACGCTCCCGGCTCACGGACTCAGTCTGCCGTTTCCAGAGTGCGGGTCCGCGGTCCGCCCGCTCCCCGGTGCAGGTGGCCCGCCAGCCGCCCTGCGCGCGCGCTCCTGGAGCTCGCGGAAGTCTGCTGTCTCGCGGGTGCCCACGTCCGCGAGTCCGCCTGTTCCCCCGTGCAGGTGGCCCGCCAACCGCCAGCCGTCCCGCGTGCGCTCCCGGAGCTCCCTTCTCAGCCTGCTGTCTCAAGCGTGCGGGTCCGCGGTCTGTCCGCTCCCCCTTGCAGGTGGCTACCGCTTCCCGGCGCCCTGACACGGCGGCTCCCTCCCCCTTCTGTTTAGCTTCCGATATCTGTGCGCGGTTTCACGGCTCCCCGCTTCGTACCTCGATACTCAGCGCTGGAGATGTTCATTTGTAGAGATCCAGATGTATCTTCCTGCGTCTCAGGCTGATTCCGTGGATATTCCTGCTGGTCTGGTACCTATCCAGCTGAATTCAGGGGACCGGCTGAAAAAGGGGTCCCCTACTCCTCCGCCATCTTAACCTCCCCTGTCAGCTCTTTGCTGATTTCTTGCTTAGGTGATCTGTCTATTGCTAATAGTGGAGTGTTGAGGTCTCCTACAATAGCGTATTTTTATCTATATGTCTCTTTATTCTGGTTAAGAGTTGACTTGTGTATCTTGCTGCTCTCCTGTTGGGGGCATATATATTTATAATTTTCATATCCACTTGTTGGATACATCCTTTGAGAATAATATATTGTCCTTCTGAGTCTCTAACTACAGTCTTTAGTTTAAAATCCAATCTGTCTGATATGAGAATTGCTGCCCCAGCTTTCTTTTGAGGTTCATTGGCATGAAAGGTGCTATTCCATTCATTTACTTTCAGTCTGAATGTATCCTTAGGTTCAAAATGGGTCTCTTTTAGACAGAAAATGGATGGGTCATGTCTTTTTATCCAATCTGCAACCCTGTGCCGTTTTATGGGAGCATTTAGGCCATTTACATTGAGCGTGATTATTGATAGATATGATTTTAATGATGCCATATTGCCAGTAAAGTCTTTGTTTCTATCGATTGTGACTTTCTGTTCTGTATCACTCTTGGTGCATTTTTACTTTTCTAGAAGCCCCCTTAGTATCTCATGTAGTGCTGTTTTCATGGTTAAGAAATTGGTCAATGACTGGCGATTCTGGAAGGTCTTTATTTTTCCATGGTTTCAGAATGACAGTCTTGCTGGATAAAGGATCCTTGGCTGCATGTTTTTCTCTGAGAGAGCTTTAAAAATGCTCCCCCAACCCTATCTCTCATTCCAGGTCTGTGTAGGCAGGTCTGATGTAATTTTGATACCTTTGCCTTGGTACCTGAGGAATTTCTTTGCCCTGTCTGCTTTCAATACTGTATCCCTGGATCTTTTATTTGCAAATTGCACTATGACATTACATGGTGTAGATTTGTCTTAGTTGAGCTTAGAAGGGGTCCTCTCTGCCCCTTGGACACAAATGTTTGATTCCCTTGCTAGATCAGGGAAGTTTTCAGCTACAATTTGTTCAAATCTCTCTTCTAGCCCTTTGTTTTTCTCCAACCCCTCGGGGATGCCAATGATTCTGACATAGGAACGTTTCATTGAGTCAGTAATCTCCCATAACCTACATTCCTGAGTGTGGATTTTTTTGAGTCCAGATTCTATTCTAGCTTTCTCTTCTACTAACCCATCCTGCAATTCACTGATACATTCTTCTGCCTCATTCAACCTGGCAGTCAGAGCCTCTAGTTTTGACTACATTTTGGCTCAAAGAATTTTTAATTTCTCCCCGATTAATTCTCATTTCCACNTGAGCCAAAGGCAAACGCTTAACCGCTGTGCCACCCAGGCGCCCCAAGAGCCTCTAGTTTTGACTACATTTTGGCTCAAAGAATTTTTAATTTCTCCCCGATTAATTCTCATTTCCACCCTTAGAGATTCTATATTCTCATTAACATTTTCGTTAATACTGTTTTCAAGTCTACTCATCATCTTGACCATTGTTACTCTGAATTCTATTTCTGATAATTTGGTTATATCCATATCCATTAGTTCTGTGGCAGAGGCCACAGACTCATTGTCTTTTCTTTGCTGGGGGGGAATTCTCCTTCTCATCATTCTGACGAGGAGAGGTTGTGGGTTTGTCCAGAGCCCAAATTATTGACCAGGACTCAGGCCATGCGCCCTTGTTTTATAGGGATCTTAGGGATGTGGGCTTCTTGATTTTTCAGCCTGCCTTCTGGGGGAGGGGCCTGATGTGCTGATACTCAGGCAACCCTGTTTGGGTAGAGTCTCCATGTCACCTTGTGATGGGGGAATCGGGATGGGCACACTGTGAGCCGGTATTTCCAGGCTTTTGTTCTCTGGCGGATTTCCCTGGCAGGTTGCTGTGCCTCTTCTGATAGTCAGAGCAGCAGTGGCCACATATCAGCCTCTCTCTCAGAACAGAGAGATCACGGACCATTCTCTACTGATGTTCTGGACACTTTAACTCTGTTTCTGTTGGTGCTGCTCAACCCTGCAGCATCCTGCGAGGTGCACCCCACACCAGGCATCCCAGCCCTCAATTCCAGGGCCAGCGCATCTCTGTCCTTTGTGTTTCTCACACAGCCAGCCGGCAGCTGCCCCTGAACACTCCCGGAGCTCATGGTCTCTGTCTGGTTCCAGTGAGCACACTGGAGCTCTGGTTTTCAGTCTGGTCATGCCATTTTGCTGGCTTTAAAATGGGCAGCAGTCATGGGACTCCATCAGTGAAAGCAATAAAGGGCACATGCGGGTGGATTTCTTCAGCCAACATCAACTGAGACCCCGCTGTGAGCCACGCTCCATATTAGATGCTGGGAACAATTTGGCTCTATCCTAGAGGTTCCCAGTGCAGATGACACATGACAAGCCACCCATAGAATGGCTCTGTCTTATTCATCCCTGTATCCCACATGCCTCACACAGTGCCCAGCACATAGTAGGAGCTCAATAAATAGCAATTTCCTTGGAGGGTAGGGCAGTGTGGCGGTCAAGTCTCTGGTATTTGGAATCTGGGAATTTGGGCTTGAATTACAGCCTGCCCAGTTATGTGCTGTGCAGCTCTGGGAAGGTCACTTCATCTCTCTGAGACCCAGTCTCCTTGTGGATAGGATGCGAACTTAGATCACAGGGCCTGTGGGGGGTTAAGGAGCTGATTTGTGAAAAGAGCCTGGCCCATGCTCAGCGCTCAGATTACACCTACCTGGAGTTAATGTGGTCACCATAATGTCAGCGAGCTCTGGCAAACAATCCAGTCTCCATTCACTTTCTGGAAAGTGAGAAGGACTGACAGACTGCCTCTGTGTCATCCACACTAGGAACCACAAAATCAAAACTGGTGGTTGACCTTCATTCCCTTCATCTCTCCTTCTTCCCTACCTCTCCCCTGCCGTGCTCTCCCATTTCAACTCCTCTCTCTGCTTGCTGCCCCCTCCTCCCGAAGAGAGCTACATTCATGTAGGAATCCAGGGAGGAGGGTTCCGGGAGCAGTCTGGCGCACTGGCTGCTTTGCAGACTGAGGTGGGAGACTGGGGTTGTGAAATCAGAGAGAAGTAAATATGTGTGATGTTTGTCTTGTTTTCTTCATATATCCATGACAAAATAGTAGGGGATAATTATGTGGATGGGTTTCAGGTGTGCTGTGCTATTTAAGATGATCTTTCCCCGAGACCTGCTCTTTTCTGCTCTGCATCTGCCAAGCAGCAAAACTGGCTCATGTTTGAATCTTGTGTGTTGGGAACTGAGCAGGGGAGTTACCGGGTCGGGGGTGGTATGACCCCTGCCAGAGGCGGTCTGGTGGGACAGTCTGTCATGCACACTTGAGCTGGAGACAGAGTGCTTCCCTGTGAGCCATGTGCGGGAGGCGCTGGGGGCCCTCTTCCTCTGCACCTTTGGGTCTTGGACCGGCCCCTGCAGGGGCTGCCCTCAGGTCTGCCCTGGGGGAAAGGACACTGCCAGGGAGGGCGACACAGAGAATGCTCCCTGTGGGGCTCCTGCACTGCTCCCGGGTCCTGCTGCAGAAGTGAGGTGGGAGGCACGCTGTGGAGCACACCTCTCTCCTCTCCTCGCCCACATCCCTGGTCCTGGGATCAGAATAAAACCAGCACTTGGCTCCGTGGGAGAGAGGCCCGGGTGCAGCGGCCCGGAGACAAGCCCTGGCTGGTGGGAATTCTAGAGGCCTGAGTGAAGGCTGCTGGGTTGGCTGCACACAATGGCTCTCATGTTCACACTGAGCTCCTGGGACCGGCCAGGCCCAGGACAGAGGCTCTGAGCACCAGAGCCAGAGTCCCTGCTCCTGTAAAACCTGCTGCTCCAGCCACACAGCGATGGGCCTGCTTCCCACCTCGTGGTCATGGCCCAACCTTGATCCTCCCCTCAGGCCTGCCCAGGGTCTCCCCAGTCCTTCCAGGGCTCGGCTCTCAGGGCAAACGCTGGCCGGCACGGGTGTCGGTAGGGCCGCACCTGCTGTAGAGCCCCTGTTACCTCCCTGACAGAGGAGAGGAATTTGGACAAGTTAGTTTCCTTTCTTGCCTCTGTGGAGACTTGTGGAGGGCCTGGGTCACCTCGCGGCAGCATTTATCAGGCTCTGGAAATGACTCGTGTACATGAGAACCAAACGAAGCTCTCAGATGCGAAGGAAATTCCATGCAGTGCAAATTCAGAGTATGTTAAGCACTTAGGATTAAAATTGCATACATTTCACTTTCCACTTTTGTAAAAAAATAAAACAAATGCAATTTGTTTTATAATCGAAAAAGCATTATCTTCTGTCCCCTCTTCTTGTGGGAATATATAAAGGCATAAGAGTAATGATGCTAACATGAGGTATACTGATTGGCTTTTACCTGAAAGTCACAGGCAGGGTTTGACGACTAGTGAGGAAGAAGAAGAAATGCGAGGAAGGAAAAGAGGGCAGTTTCAGGTCTCTGTCCATTGTGCAGGTGCCGGTGTCAGGATGGGTTGTATAGCAGGTGGGCTGGGGGGAGGGTCCCCTCTCTCAGCCTCTGTCATCAGACTCCCTCTCCTCACAGGCCCAGAGGGTGGGACATGGCCTTTCTCACATGGAGTTAAGTCCATTAACTTCCCCAGTGGGACCTTTGCATAGAAAGGAGTTTCCCTGCCTTCCCCTGGGACCGTGGTGAAGCTTCCTTCCCACAGGATAGTTTCTGGACTGGAAAGTTGGGTTGGACTCTGTGTTTCAGCTGCTCACTTAGCAGGGCCCAATTCCTTCCTCTCGTCCCTGGATGCGCATCCCAGAACCCAGGACTCCAGATCCCTGATCTTGGACACCAGCTCCCCCAACTGACCCTGTCTTGATCTCATTCTTCTGAGTGACCACAGAGCAGAAGGGACATGACAAACCTTTCTCATGGGGCTCCTTCAGCCATGAATTGATGCACTAGTGGCTGCAGATATAAGCACAGTTTAGGTACATAGCTTTTTCTAGATAACCTAGGCAGATGAGACATTTGCTTCGTTCTTTAAAATGTTCAGCCAGACCCACTCTAAGGAATAATAAGTATACTGGAGTTTCTTAATGACACAAATGATCATGAGGGCTTGCGGTTTTATCCTCTTTGCTTGCATAGACCTGTCACGTACCTAGTATTTCCCATCCCTTTACAAGGATATGGCCTACTAGCATGATACGAATATGAATATGAATATAAATATAAATAAATGAATCTTGGCCCGGAACTTCTGATATCTGAGATGCTATTTAGAATAAACGGTGCAATTGGTCATTCAGCTTTGACCTGAGCTGGTGAAATGAACCAGATCTGGGGTGTCCGATATCGTAGCCACCAACTACCCGTGGCCTTCGAGCACCTGGAATTCAGCTCACTTGAATTGAGATGTGCTCTGAGCGTAAAATGCACACTGGATGCTGAAACCAGAATAAGAAAGAGAACTTAAATTATTTTATTGAGATTTTTTAAACACTGTCTCATTGATGTAAATGCATGTTGGAGTGATACCATTTTTCTAATTACAATGCTTTTGACTTTTCTCCTTTTACTGTGTGTAATGTGGCTACTAGAAAAGTTATGATAGATGCAGGTGGGTCACATTAGACGTTTGCCAGAAGCTGCCAGACTCAGCTCAGAGAGCCTCTAGCTTGGAGAGCTGGCCCCACCTGACCGCCACTCAGAACTGGTGCAGCAGCTGAGGGGTGGAAGCAGTCAATGGGAGCTCAGTTCATCATCTTGTGGGACAGTCCAAGCTATGATCTGGTTAAGGAAAAGGAACACTTGGTCATCTCTCCAGCGTGGGTACTGAAAATCTAGTCCTGCCCACAGCTCCGGGAGCAGAGAGCCCGAGTGCCCCCAGTGTCTCTAGGTGCACACGCTGTGCTTGGAATTGAGTTGGGCTCAGAAACACTTGCTGTATTAGTAATACTTCATTCCCCAGACTTTGCTCTCTCGTATTTGCCTTTTGTAGAACCCTGAGAAGTTAAAAACAAAATTGCACAAGATTGGGTGTGTCCTCTGTGAGATTCTTCTCAGGTCTCCCACTCCCTCCAAAGGTGACTCGGTTCTGGAACAAGAATGATCCACAAGGGGCACTTTCCATGAAAGTGTTCTCTTCCCACCCTACCATACCAGCATTCACCTCTTGAATCTGATTCATTTTAATTTAAATCTAGGAGAAAAGCGATTTGCTGATGACAGAAAGCTTGTGCCACAAATGGTCTTATTCAGCATTGACCAAAATTTCAAAGGGAGCTACACATTCAGAAAATTTGAATTTGATTATTTACAAATCTCAAGAATTGCCTGTGGCCAATAAGTATAATGTTTTTCTTGTCTTCTGGACAAAATCAGTCCTGTATTTAATTTCATCAACATTACTCCATATATATTACTCCATATATATACTTGTAAAAATTCATGCTTCACCATTAATCCACACCATGGAAGGTAAAATTCCAATTTCAACACGACTCATATTTTCTTAAGATTAAAGCCTTCAGCTTTCTAATTAATAGTCACCCATCACTAATATTGGTACAAATTCTCTTTCACTTTAGCTCAGCTATTTAGAACATGCAGGTCCAGACTGATGGACAGACAACCTATTTGCTAAGGAATCATGGGGAACCAAGCAAGGGGGATGGCATTTGGCTCTGATTCGTTCCCATCCTCTGAGATAGATTCTTCACGTTAATTTTATTGCCACTCAGTGACTAAAGAAAGAAATCTCTTATTGCTACCATGTTTTATTGCACAGTGAAATATAAAAATACAGGTGTATCAAAGCCATGAAGCCAAATATATGTGAGATTCAAAATATGGGAAGGCCATAACAACAGTTCATAAATTATACATATTTTAAATATCCTTTTTGGTGAACCCTCAGAGAAATTTGAGGGAGTTTTGTTGTTGTGTCTCACTTATTTTGTGTTTTTCTCTTCAAATAGAGAAAGCCCTGGTGGATTTTCAGGCTTGAGTGACACCTGAACTTTTGGTAAGTCCAGTGGTCATAAACACAGCCGTCCGCTAGGTGGTGCTGCGTCTGAAACTATGCCCGCTCTTCCCTCTTCCCTATCCCCACCCAGGCTTACCCCCTCCTCCATTCTACTATCTGAAATGCCCAGCAGAGGGCAAGGACCCATCTGATTCCACAACTGCTCAGTTTAGTAAACATTTCTGTCTCTTGATAATGAGGGGTGTCTTCACCACCTGCTCCTCACAAGACTACTAAAAATTAGAGCAGTTTAAACTCATAGATAAAATTTCAGCCTGCCTTCTTTCTGGAAACCTTTATCCTTTTTATAGGGAGGAGAGCGGCAGAGGAAGAGGGAGAGAGAGAATCATTTCTTATTTTGCTTTTTTTTAAAGATTTTATTTATTTATCTGACCCAGAAAGAGACAGCCAGAGAGAGAGGGAACACAAGCAGGGGGAGTGGGAGAGGAAGAAGCAGGCTTCCAGTGGAGGAGCCTGAAGGGGGGCTCGATCCCAGACCACTGGGATCACACCCTGAGCTGAAGGCAGACACTTAATGACTGCGCCACCCTGAGATCATGACCTGAGTCAAAATCGAGAGTCAGACATTGAAGTGACTAAGCTACCCAGACGCCCCATTAAACCTTAATGACATGGCAAAACTCGGCTAGATCCAGTCTCCCCTCCATTATTCCTACCTGTAGGAATTTCCTTTTGTCCCAAGACAAATCATTTCTTTATGTTGTGCTCCCAGGACAACTTATAAATGCTGCTGCTGCTTCTTTCTCCCTTCTCTCTTTTTAAAAAGATTTTATTTATTTTAGAGTGAGAGCACTCACAAGCAGGGAGAGGAGCAGAAAGAGAGAGAGGAACATACTCCTTGCTGAGTGTGGAACTGACACAGGGCTGGATCCCAGGACCCTGAGATCATGACCTGAGCTGAAACCAAGAATCCAATGCCCATCCGACTGAAGCACCCAGGTACCCAACTTATAAGCATTTCTAATAGAATCAGCTACTATTCTTTTCTTTTTGGATGGGTGTGTTATTAATTATTTTGAATGAGACAATATTAATAGCTGGGTCTGTGGTCTTGATTTTGGATATGAACTACAAGGAGTATCCAGCAAAAAGTAGACAACAAATAGTTATTACTGGATTGATGTAGAATTTAATTTTATAACTTGAAATTAATCTGATTTCCCTTATATTATCTCTTGAATTTCATGCTCCCTACACTTTCCTGCTTATCTAGGAGTAATGTAAAACGATATAACATAATTGAAGGGAGAAAACTTGATTGGACATTATGCAAAGAATAAACCAAAGACCATTTACCTAAGTTGTGCTACGATGTCAAGAAGGGAAATATGAAGATATTATGAAAATTATTTGTAGTTTCCCAACTCAGACGTAAAGTCTACAATTCTCATTATTCTTGGACATTTTCAAATGTATCCTAACTTGTGGTGAACAAAAGAAAGCAAATATGAAACTCATGAGTTGCAATATTTAGAAATGGTGGTTGGATTTGACTGTGAGGCACACAGCCTTCTAACAGGCTATACATGCTGTGGGGTCACACTTTGGTCAGCCACCCGCAGATTCAAAACTCATACACTTTATTAGCATTAACAAGGGGTGAAAATTGTGTGAAATGGCTGATCAGTAATAATTGTTCTGTGAATATGAATTTTAGTTTGGATAAAAGACACAATATGATTTACTGCAACTTTAAATGTCTCATTTCTATTATGGTCTCTTGCAAAATTTTCAAAAAGGAAAGGCTGTTGTCCAATTTCGGGTGGTCTGGGTCCCATTCCAGTTTGCCTAACAATGCTTGAAAACACATATTTGCAATCATGGAGAAAAAGAATTGGGGAGAAATGACTGGGTCCAGAGAGTGAGCTTTGAGAGAACCCTTCACAAAACACTTTCACTACTTTGAAAAAATTGAAATAAAAAATAGGTGTATTCCTTTTTACATCAGTGGGGTCTGTGACTAATTCCATAGAGATAGATATTGGCCGTTTAATATTGGGTTAAAAGAGATCAGGAGGAATTCCCATTTTTCATTCTTTTTTTTAAATGATTTATTCGTATATTTTATATATAGAGAGACAGCGTGAGTTGGAGGAGCAGAGGGAGAGGGAGAATCTCAAGCAGATTCCATGTTGAATGCAGAGCCCAATGCAGGGCTCCCCTAGGAACCCCCATTTTTCTTAAAGGGAGTTAGCAGACATGGCTTAAGACAGGGCTTCTCAACCTTGGCTCTGTTGACAATTGGGGCAAGGGAACTCTTGTGGGAGCTGCAGAGAGCCTGGTAGCATGTGGAGCAGCATCCCCGGCCTCTACCCACCAAATGCCAGTAACACCCACCCCACAGTTGGGAACCTTCAATGTACCCAGACATTGCCGAGTGTTCCCTGGGGGCCAAAGCACTCCCTGCTTGGGGACCACTGGAAGCCAATATAATGTGCCCAGAAAACTGGGAAGATACACCCTCCGGGTATAATATTCTGTTATGTACCCCTTAATGGAGTAAAAAGAATCTCAGACCGAAGAGGCATTGATGGGATGTGAATACAGGGAGAGCGAGAACGCCAATGGAAGCCTCATCAACCTGTAAACACCTGGAGGCCAGGATTCAAGGCGACTAGAGAGGAGCCCTACATTAATTTATTTTCATTCATTAAAATGATTGATAATCATTCATTCCATCCATGGGTTTCTCACATTCTACACAGAGTGGCTAAGGAGAGAGCAAGATGGAGAGTTTAGACGAGGTTCATGAAACCGTTACTGAGCCACTACCACCCATGCCTGGCAACATGTACGTAATTTTGTCCCACATTGACTCTGGGTTTGAGAATCCCAGGCACAGATGTGAGTCTCAGTACTCAGTCTGAAGAAGTGGATTATTTCAGGATGTTCATAAATCAAAGTGCAGTATAGCCTGAGATAGCCTGAACAGCACCGGCCAATAGGATTCCATGATGTAAACGATCTCTGTCTGCCCTGCCCAATATGGTAGCACCAGTTTGGAGTGGCTCTCGAGCCCTTGAAATGTGGCCACCTTTCTTGTGTCACATGTGGAAATGTGAACATTTGGGGGATAGTGAATTAAAAATACATTGTTTAGTGTGCCTGGGTGGCTCAGTTGGTTAAAAGACCATCTCTTGATCTCAGCTCAGGTCTTGATGGTTGTGTGTTCAATCTCTGCCTTGGGCTCCACACCGGGCAGGAGCCTCCTTAAAAAACAAAACCAAACCCAAAACAACATTTACATTTACTTCCCCATTTTCATTGCTCTTGTTTCCAGTGTGCTTATTAGAAAACATGAAACCATGTCTGTGTCTTGCATTAGGTTTTTTTTTTTAAAGATTTTATTTATTTGACAGAGATAGAGACAGCCAGTGAGAGAGGGAACACAGGCAGGGGGAGTGGGAGAGGAAGAAGCAGGCTCACAGCAGAGGAGCCTGATGTGGGGCTCGATCCCAGGACCTGCAGGCAGAGCTGGGGATCGCCTAAGTTCAGGTCCTTCTTCGGTCTCAGCTCAAAGCCCATTGAGGATTCTAGATTTGTTTCCAATCAGCATTTCAGATCTCTCTCAGTTTGGACGATGTGCCCTTGATTTTGTGTGTTCATTCCTTAGCACTAGAAAGCACATTTAGTTAGGACCCATTAGGTATTTCCACTTTAAGGATGAAAGGATTTCAGGACACAATAACATTTAAATCACAGATGATCCTGCCATTCAGCTGTCCAGGTGATCCCCCTCTGGGAAGCCACCATGAAGTAGTTTGAAGAGGCAAGCCAATGTCCTGTCTGCGTTGCCTTTCTGAAG
>NW_023194671.1:0-1383 GCF_002007445.2 Ailuropoda melanoleuca
TCCCCCTGCTTGTGTTCCCTCTCTCACTGGCTGTCTCTATCTCTGTCAAATAAATAAATAAAATCTTAAAAGAATTAAAAAAATAAAATAAATGCCTTGTAAATAAAATGACAATATCACCAAAGAGATGTAAATACTTAAAAAAAAAAAAGCAACTGGGAATTCTAAGGCTGAAAAGTACAAAAACTACAATGAAAAATTTACTAGGGAGATGCAATGGAACATTTGAAGAGTCAGAAAAAAAATCACTAATGAAAATAAAGGCAGGTCAATATTGATAGATTCTAAGGAGCAGAGAGGGAAAAGAATGAGGAAACATGAAGACAGCCAATGGTATAAGTGGAACTTCATTAACCGGAATGATATATGCATTACAGAAGTCCCAGAAGGAGATTAAAATGAAAGAGGCAGAGAGACCGTTTGAATAAAATAAGTAGCTAAATATCAAAATTGATGAAAGACATGAATATACAATCCACGAAATTTAACAAACTCCAAGTAGGATATCCTCAAAAAGATCCACAAAAAGACACAAACTATCAAAATATGGAAAAAATATTGAAAGCAGCAACAAATAAGTAACTTGTCATTTACAAGAGAACGTCAGTAAGATTATTTCTGAGTTCTCAGCAGAAATTGAGAACTGAACAGAATGAAAAATATATTCAAAGTGATGATAGAATAAAAATGGTTAACTTAAAATATCATAACTGGAAAATTTTCCTTCCAAAAAGAATGAAAGAAAGTGAGACATATTCTGGCACATAAAAGCAGTGGAAGCTTATTATTATTAGACTTGTTTTACAGGAAATGGCAAAGGGAGACCTTCAGGTTGAAATAAAATAATGTAATATGGATTTTTAAACTTACTTTTAATTTCCTAAAAAAATTAGAAGACACATGTATGAGAATAATATTAGTCTGTCCATGAAATATAAAGAATTAATTTGTGACATTAATACCTAAAATCAGAAGGAGTTATGTACACTAATGAAGTTTATATATGTGATTAAAGTTAAGAAACAAACCAGATGAATAAAGAGGAAGGGAAAAAAGAGAAGGAAGCAAACTATAAGAGACTCTTAACTATAATTAACAAACTAAGGGCTGATGGAGAGTGGTGGGTGGGGGATGGGCTAAATGGGTGATAACAATTAAGGAGGACACTAGCGATGGGCATGAGGTATTATATGTAAGAGTTGCATCACTAAATTCTACTCCTGAAGCCAATATTACACAATATGTTAACTAAATAGAATTTAAATAAATACTTGAAACAAACAAAATTTAAGTATCAATTAAAATTAAAATTTTGAATTTCTCAACATCTCTCCACTGGAGGAGATAATGCTAAGTGAAATAAGTCAAGCAGAGAAAGACAAT
>NW_023194671.1:1615-1851 GCF_002007445.2 Ailuropoda melanoleuca
GTTATAAGCAACTAATGAAGCATCAAACTTTGCATCGGAATCCGGGGATGTACTCTATGGTGACTAACATAATATAATAAAAAAACATTAAAATTTTAAAAAAGAAAAAAGAAAAAGAATTTAAATCTTTAATATGTTATATGTAATCCCCATTATAACCTTAAAGACAATTTCTTTAGAGTAAATATAAAGGAAATGAAAGGGAATTTGACCATGCCACTATAAAATAAAATCAT
>NW_023194672.1:0-648 GCF_002007445.2 Ailuropoda melanoleuca
TGTCAGTAGCACTCACCTTCTAATTGTGATGACCGAAAAATGTCTGTAGATATTGTCAGCATCCTCCTGGGGGTAAAATTACCCCTGGTTGAAAACCACTGACCTAGAATGCGTTTGGCCGCTGTGGGTGTGCCATGTGTGAGAAGGACTTTTCAGGAGAGTCATTGTGAGCTAGGTAGGTACTCAAAACATCTGATNACCACTGACCTAGAATGCGTTTGGCCGCTGTGGGTGTGCCATGTGTGAGAAGGACTTTTCAGGAGAGTCATTGTGAGCTAGGTAGGTACTCAAAACATCTGATAAGCATTTTCAGTTTTTTTGTAGCAACTATAAGTGTAGCACTTTTTCATTTATTTTAGGTATGCCTTTTAAGGGGAGCGTGGGTGGCTCAGTCAGTGTCCAACTCTTGATTTCAGCTCAGGTCTTGCTCTCAGGGTTGTGAGTTCAAGACATGCATTGGGCTCCAAGCTGGGTGTGGAGCCTCCTTAATTTTTTTTTTCCCCCTTTAAGGGGCACCTGGCTGGCTCAGTCAGTAGAGTATGTGACTCTTGATTTCAGGGTCATGAGCTCGAGCTGCACCTTGGGTGTGGAGGTTTTAAAGATTTTATTTATTCATTTGAGACAGAGTTACAAGCAGGGGGAGAGGCG
>NW_023194674.1:0-1300 GCF_002007445.2 Ailuropoda melanoleuca
GTATTTTTGGACCTACACCTAAAGTGGAATCCCTGAACTCTGTGGTGGTTCTGTGTTCGAGTGTTTGAGGAGCTACCATATTTTTGCCACAGCCGCTGCCTTGTTTCACCTCCCCACCAACGCTGCACAGAGGTTCCAGTTTCTCCACATCTTCACCACCACTTAATGTGTGTGTGTGTGTGTGTGTGTGTGTGTGTGTGTGTAAATAATAGCCACCCAGAGGATGTGGAGTGGGATCTCACTGTGGCTTTGATTTCCATTTCCCTCATGATTAGTGATGTTGAGCATCTTTTCACTTGCTTACTGGCCATCTCTTTATTTTTGCTGAAATGTCTATTTAAGTCTTTTGCTCTTTTAAATTGGGTTTTGCTGTTGGTGTTGAGCTGTAGGAGTGCTCTGTATATTCTGGATATTAAACCCTTACCAGATATTTTCTCCCATTCTGTAGGTTGCCCTTTTCAGTCTCTTGATAGTGTCCTTTGATGTCTAACAGTTTTTGATTTTGCTGAAGTCCAGTTTATCTATTTTTTTCTATTGTTGCCTGTGCCTTTAAGACCATATATGAGAAATCATTGCGAAGTCCAGTGTCATGAACTTTTTCCTTTATGTGTTCTTCTAAGAGTTACGTAGTTTTAGCTTCTAGTTTTAGGTCTTGGATACATTTTGGGGTTTTTAAAAAATTTTTCTTATAGATTATTGGCTTAAGGTAAGGATCCATCTTCATTCTTTTCAGTGTGGATGTCCAATCTTCCCAGCATCATTTCTTGAAAAGGCTGTCCTTTCCCCCATTGAATAGTCTTGGCACTTGGTCCGAAATAATTTGACCAGCATGTATGTGAAGGTCGATTTCCGAGCTCATTGTTTTATTGCACTGGTGTGTATGTCTGTCTGTCTTTTTTTTTTTTTTTCTTTTTAAAGATTTTATTTATTTAAGAGTGAGAAAGAGAGAGGGAGAGAGAGCATGGGGGGAGAGTGAGGGAGAAGCAGACTCCCTGCTGAGTAGAGAGCCCGATGTGGGGCTCCATCCCAGGACCCTGAGGTCATGACCTGAGCCGAAGGCAGATGCTTAACCAACTGAGCCACCCAGGTGCCGCTGTATGTCTGTCTTTCTGCTAGAACCACACTGTTCGGATTACTGTGGCTTTGTAATAAGCATTGGAATTTGTAAGGGTAAGCCCTCCATGATGGTTCTTCTATGTATGTATGTATGTATGTATGTATTTATCAAAGATTTTATTTTTAAGTAATCTCTACTCCCAATGTGAGGCTTGAACTCACAACCCCTGAGATCAAGAGTTGC
>NW_023194675.1:0-558 GCF_002007445.2 Ailuropoda melanoleuca
ATTACTGAAGCTTAGCTTTTATTAATTAAAGCGGTATATTGATTTCCCATCTCCTCGCTCTGCTTTTATCTCGTTTTCAAAAACCTGATGGGAAAGAAGAGTGTTCTATTCTAGAGGACTTTCCCTGGCAGGCTGACATTTGAAACTGCCCATTAATAAAAGCTACATAACAACTTCCTTCCTCCAAAATGTGGAAGCGATTTTAAATCAATAAACATTTTTTATCTCACAGTTTGTGTGGATCAGAAATCTAGGCATGGCTTAGCTGAGTGCCACTGCCTCAAGGTCTGTCACAATGGTTGAAAATGCATTTTGGCAAGGGCTGTGGTCTCATCTGGTGGCTTGAACAGAGAGGATTCCTTTCCAAGCCCATTCATGTTGTCAGAACTCAGTTTCTTGCTGGCTGTTAGCTGGAGGGCTCCNTTGGAGGGCTCCCTTAGCGACTTGCCATGTGAGCCTTTTCATAGGATAGCTGACAACATGGCAGCTGGCTTCCCTCACAGTGAGAGAGGGAACAAGAGATGGTGTGCAGGGCAGAAGCCATAGTCTCTTTGTAAC
>NW_023194676.1:0-1154 GCF_002007445.2 Ailuropoda melanoleuca
ATTATCCCCTTGATTACCCTGGCTCCATGGTATACCAGTTCCTCACTGAAGACGAAGTGAGCTGGAACTGACGCACCCACCAAATAATAGACTCTACATAGTTTGCTTTACAGAGAGTAGATTTAGTCATTGCCAACAAATCCTTTTATCATTGCCAGAAAATCTTCAAATAAAGAACTCTTCTAGGTGTTATTAAAAATAGATCCAGGGATTTGAAGGACCCCACCTTTTCACTAGAGTCACGGTTCTGGTGCCCACTGTGGAAGATGAAGCAAGGCGGCTTGCTACAGGAGCTCAGTTCCATGTTCCACTGAAATAATATTAAAATAATGAGAAGGAGGAGAAGGGAAACAGTTTAAGAGCTACAATGTACTGAGACTGTGTTGAACACTATACATAATTATTTGATTTAATCNATTGTTTTAATCCTCAGAACAGAGCTCTAAGGTAGAGACACTGTTTTCACACTTGAGGGAACAATGGATCAGAGAGAGAAGTATATGGCTAGGCTTTGAACTTAGAAAGTCTGATTGCAGAGGCAGCAAAGCGTGTGTATGTATCAAAGCATGCATGTGCGTGTGTGTATGTACATACATGTGCTCACAAACTGAGTAGCTTAATGAAGTCCCAGGTTTACAAATTTTACAATACAATTTCTCTAGAGTTCAAACAGAAAATAGATTTAAAAAGTATAAGTAAAGTAAAAATAAGAAAAATAAGCAATACGATATTATGGAATTTACAACTGGAAAGTGGGAGGAAAAAAGGTTTGATTCTATTTTAGTCTAAGAAATAGAATGCAATAGGGAAATAGGTATAAATATAGACAAACAGGTATGGATATAGTTATTGATCCTTGAAATTACAGAATTTCTAGCACTAGCAATAACTTCACAGGACAACCTGATCACCTTTCTTACTTACGGGTGAGGAAATTGAGGCCCGGAGAGGTACAGTGGTTTGCCCAAGGTCAAAAAGACAGTTAATATGCCAGGTTTAACCCCAGACTTCTTCCCTCTTCCATCCTTCCCCACTGTATAATGGGGTATCTGGTAAGCATAGATAGGAAAAAAGTGAGAGTGGAAATTAAAACAGAAATAGTTAAAAGAACAAAAGAAAGAATATGGTCAAGTAAGTGAGAAAAAGAGAAAAAA
>NW_023194677.1:0-1293 GCF_002007445.2 Ailuropoda melanoleuca
ATACCTTTAATCAATCCCTATCAAAATACCACCAGCATTTTTCACAGACCTGGAACAAGCAATCCTAAAATGTATATGAAACACAAAAGACCCAGAATAGCCACAGGACCCTTGAAAAAGCAAAGTAAAGCTGAAGACATCACAATTCAGGACTTCAAGGTATATTAGAAAGCTGTAGTCATCAAGACAGAATGGTATGGGCACAAAAACAGACACAGAGATAAATGGAACAGAACAGAAAATCCAGAAATGGAGCCACAACTATATGGCCAACTAATCTTTGACAAAGCAGGAAAGAATATCCAATGGAAAAAACAGTCTCTTCAACAAATGGTGGGGAAACTGGACGTAAATATGCAGAAGAATGAAACTGGACCACTTTCTTATACCATACACAAAAATAAGTTCAAAATGGATGAAAGACGTAAATGTGAGACAGGAAACCATGAAAATCCTAGAGGAGAACACAGTGCGCAGCCTCTTCAACCTTGGCCATAGCACCTTCTTACTAGATATGTTTCCTGATGAGCGGGAAACAAAAGCAAAAATGAACTGTTGGGATTTCATCAAAGTAAAAAGCTTCTGCACAGTGAAGGAAACAATCAACAAAACTAAAAAGCAAACTGTGGAATGGGAGAAGATATTTGCAAATAACATATCTGATAAAGGGTAGTATCCAAAATCTGTAAAGAACTTATGAAACAAAATACCCCAAACCAAATAATCCAGTTAAGAAATGGGCAGCAGACATGAGTAGATACTTCTTAAAAAAAATACATACACATGGCTAACAGACACATGAAAAGATGCTCAGTATCACTCATCATCAGGGAACTACAAATCAAAACCACAATTAGATACCACCTCTCACCTGTCAGAATGGCTAAAATTAACAACACAGGAAATAACAGATGTTGGCAAGGATGGGGAGTAAGGGGAACTCTCCTACACTGTTGGTGGGAATGCAACTGGTGTAGCTACTCTGGAAAACAGTATGGAGGTTCCTCAAAACGTTAAAAATAGAGCTACCCTATGACCCAGGAGTTGTACTACTAGGTATTTATCCAGAGGATACAAAAATACTGATTCGAAGGGGCACATGCATCCCAATGGTTATAGCAGCATTATCAACCACAGCCAAATTATGAAAAGAGTCCAAATGTCCATTGACTGATGAATGGATAAAGAAGTGGTATGTGTACGTATGTGTGTGTGTACACACACACACACACACACACACACACATATGCATACAATGGAATGTTACTCAGCCATTAAAAAGAATGGAATCTT
>NW_023194678.1:0-2658 GCF_002007445.2 Ailuropoda melanoleuca
AAAAAAATTAAAAAAGATAAACGTTTAATTCATTTAGAAAGCACAAGTTCTTTCTGAGAAATAAAATAGAAAAACAGAAAATCAAAATGACTTGATAACATAAGTATATTTAAATTGAGCTTGGAAAAAGTATTTACTACATGGGAGTTCAAATCCAATATTTAATTTTAAAGAGATAAATGGAATTAAATATATAAATAATACTAGATTTATAAGTAATTTGGTTTAGCCAAATGCTAACAGGCTCAAGACCCAATTGTTCTGTTACATTTCCCAAAATACTTATTAACTACACTATGATTCAGGTTTCTTGGTAATATTGTCAGGCTAGTTTGTAGTTTGATATATCTTCATTGTTTAAATTAAATGTTCTGAGTTCTATCTGCACCAGCTTTGATTAAAATATTATAACTAAACACACAAGCGAAAGGATTTTAATTGTTCATGAGCGTGTTTCTGTAAAATAAAGCACATAACAGTTTTATATTGACCAGGACATTTAAAGAAAATGATTGCTCTGTGATTTCTCATTTCTACTCATTGAATGAATAGGCCTTTCTTTCAAACATAAAAATGGCAGATTGCAGCTCCCCAGCATCTCTATTTGGAATCCTAGCTATTCTAAAAATGAACACTGCTGATCGCTTCTATGTAAATTTCCAACATTTGCTATTCTATTTTAATAGCTGAATACATTGGAGGACAAGGAAATCACATCATCTGTGTAGGTAAGGAATTTGCTTGGCAGAGGAAGAAGCTGAAGATTGTCCTCTTTACATAACAAGCACACAAAGGGAGCTGCAGTGTGTAACCAGTGAGATAAAACCACTTACTGATATAAGCAGCTGAATTACATTTGATTATGGGCTTTTTATTTTAATTTTAAACAAATTGTGCATCACAATATCACTCTTAAGTCCAAAGTGGGACTATTCTAGGCTTCTGGCTTGAATGAAACATCCAGGGTTGCCAGGATACCACTGTAGGTGGCTGCCAGGGCAGTCTGCAGTGGTTTGCTGAGCCCCCGGCTGGCTCCAGTGGTAATCCCACTCCTCCAAAGGGCTGAAAAATCAGCTTTAAATTCAGGAAGAGTGAGATAATGTGCTTTCTTGTTCAGTGCTGAGTTATGTTTATTCGCTCTTTCTCCCTAAAAGTCAATCCCTTGCCATTGTTGAAAAAACTAGTGCTGAAAAGCTAGCTGAGTGGCAAAGGGGTTTTTTTTCTCTTTCTTTTTTATGTCAGGAAAGAATATTCACTCTAAGCTATGATAGCCACGTGACCTTCATTTCAACTGCATTGCAACAGGAGACACCAGACGTTGGTACAAAAGTTTGTCTCCTTGATTAACATGGCCCATCCAACGCACTAGGGTATAGTTATTATACATAAATTGGCATTTCTTACCTTGCTTGCAGTCTTTGTACATTTGTGAGGACTAAAAGAGGTCTCATTGATTGTTTTGGAAATATATGTATAGATTATATTTAATTAACCAAGAGTAGTGTAGTATTTTCCAGATATATGAGTGTTTGTGGTGTGCATGTATGTGGGAAAATTTCTGTGTGTACATTAATTAATAAATATTAATTCCTAGTATAATTTATTTGCTTTGGAAATGGTTATTAATTTAACCATAATTAACACACATAAACATATAGTGGTAAACAAGATTACATCCCTAATATCCTCAATTTTATATTCTGGTGGAGGAGGTNTAATATCCTCAATTTTATATTCTGGTGGAGGAGGTAGAAAGTAACTGTATAATAGTTATACAATTATATAGTATAACTTCTATAATAGTTATCACAGATTTAGTGGCTTAAAACCACACACATAAAAAAAATCCACACTTATTCTTCTATAATTTTGGAGGTCAGTTGTCTATAATCAAGATAGAACTGTGTGCTTTCTAGAGGCTTTAGAGAAGAATCTACTTTCTTGCCTTTCTAAGCTTCCAGATCCTTTTTGGATTCCTTAATTTACGACCTCTTCCTCATGATACTCCAACCTCCTGCTTCCATTAGCATGTCTTCTAGTCTTCTGATCCTCCTGCCTTTATATTATAAAAACCCTTGTGATTAGGTATGTCTCGATATCTAGTCATCTCAAAATCCTTAATTTAATCATATTTCAAAGTCACCTTAATGGGTATAAGGTAACAGGTTCTGGAGATTATGACATGGATACTTTGTGGGGTGTGGGAATATGGCATTTTCAGTCTACTACAAAGTAAGTAACATTTTTGAAATATAAAATAATATCAGGTACTAATCAATGCCATGGATGAAAAGTAAGCAAGTTAAGAGAATATTGAGTCATAGCAACCATTAAAGATCATATGAACAGGGACGCAAAGAGCAGATATTGAGCATAAACTTGAACAAAGCAAGGGAGAGAAGCAACAGAGCACGTGGCAGAAACGCTTTCAGCAGAGGGAGCAGCCGGCACAAGGGTCCTGAATCGGGCACAAACCTGACAGGTGCAAGAATCAGCACAAAGAGCAGGATGAGCAGAGCTGGGGCAGGGCTCACTGAGGTAGGTTCAAATCAGAAAAAGTTGAGCTTTGTAAGTCATGGCAAGGACAATAATTCATGAGTAACTCTTTGCATCCACAACATGTAGTCATCTATCACTTTGCTGAGGGGGGGTGGTAAT
>NW_023194679.1:0-1151 GCF_002007445.2 Ailuropoda melanoleuca
ATTTAATTAACCAAGAGTAGTGTAGTATTTTCCAGATATATGAGTGTTTGTGGTGTGCATGTATGTGGGAACATTTCTGTGTGTACATTAATTAATAAATATTAATTCCTAGTATAATTTATTTGTTTTGGAAATGGTTATTAATTTAACCATAATTAACACACATAAACATATAGTGGTAAACAAGATTACATCCCTAATATCCTCNTAATATCCTCAATTTTATATTCTGGTGGAGGAGGTAGAAAGTAACTGTATAATAGTTATACAATTATATAGTATAACTTCTATAATAGTTATCACAGATTTAGTGGCTTAAAACCACACACATAAAAAAAATCCACACTTATTCTTCTATAATTTTGGAGGTCAGTTGTCTATAATCAAGATAGAACTGTGTGCTTTCTAGAGGCTTTAGAGAAGAATCTACTTTCTTGCCTTTCTAAGCTTCCAGATCCTTTTTGGATTCCTTAATTTACGACCTCTTCCTCATGATACTCCAACCTCCTGCTTCCATTAGCATGTCTTCTAGTCTTCTGATCCTCCTGCCTTTATATTATAAAAACCCTTGTGATTAGGTATGTCTCGATATCTAGTCATCTCAAAATCCTTAATTTAATCATATTTCAAAGTCACCTTAATGGGTATAAGGTAACAGGTTCTGGAGATTATGACATGGATACTTTGTGGGGTGTGGGAATATGGCATTTTCAGTCTACTACAAAGTAAGTAACATTTTTGAAATATAAAATAATATCAGGTACTAATCAATGCCATGGATGAAAAGTAAGCAAGTTAAGAGAATATTGAGTCATAGCAACCATTAAAGATCATATGAACAGGGACGCAAAGAGCAGATATTGAGCATAAACTTGAACAAAGCAAGGGAGAGAAGCAACAGAGCACGTGGCAGAAACGCTTTCAGCAGAGGGAGCAGCCGGCACAAGGGTCCTGAATCGGGCACAAACCTGACAGGTGCAAGAATCAGCACAAAGAGCAGGATGAGCAGAGCTGGGGCAGGGCTCACTGAGGTAGGTTCAAATCAGAAAAAGTTGAGCTTTGTAAGTCATGGCAAGGACAATAATTCATGAGTAACTCTTTGCATCCACAACATGTAGTCATCTATCACTTTGCTGAGGGGGGGTGGTAAT
>NW_023194680.1:0-653 GCF_002007445.2 Ailuropoda melanoleuca
GGCTCAAGTACTTAAATAGAAATCATCTCAACTTGTTTATCCACACTGCAGTACTTGTGTCACTGGACTCATTTTCTATCCTCCTGTTCATTCCTGATGTAATTGCATGAAAACACTGTGTGTGTATGTGTGTGTGTAGTGGGGGCTGGGGCATGGGAGGGCAGGCTCCTTCAGTTCTGTTTAATGTTATAGCAAATATTTGTGTTTGGCCAGCATACACCGAAAATTGATATCATAAAATTTGTGATATATTACCAAGAAAGAAGAATCCAAAAAACTTAACAAAATAAATGCATTTATACTTATTAAAAAGAAGACTTGGTTTATGTAGCAAACAATATGCCTTTCTTGGCCAATAGACTAGAAAACTTGGCTGAATCACTTCTCTGTCTCTGGACTATATCATATATTCTTCTGGACCCTTCCCATTTCTCCTTTGCCTTTTATTCGCCTTCTTTCATGATATCTTTCCTTTAAGGATATGCTCAAGTTTNCGCTCAAGTTTCTCTCACAAAGCCCATTCTCAAGCTTACATTTCCATGTAGGTACTATTCTCTTTTCTCTCTGTTTGTATATCAAGTGTACATTATACTGTAACAGAAAGCTTAGCTTAAATTGGCCTAAGCAAAAAAGAGAACTCATAATCCAATGAC
>NW_023194681.1:0-4000 GCF_002007445.2 Ailuropoda melanoleuca
TAACTCTGCACCGTGCCGTGTCATGAAGACGACATGGTCAATGACGGAACAGGCCCATGGCCTCATGGGAGCGGACATCTGCCACCTGCCCACTAGAGACGGACCAATTGGAGCCTACAGGTGTGGAGTCACACACTCAATGGTACACGTCTAGCCAGCTCGGAAGTCAGATATCAGCACCCACGTTTGTAACATCCATCCTCTAAAACAGATACGAACAACCGTGTTAGCTTTTCCACTGTGAAAACTATTTTTAGTCACTATGTAGTATCCCAGTCAGAATTAAATTAAAACTAATTAAGCCCCAAATTCATATGTGGGAAGGGGTGATCTCTTGCTAAAATAACTTTTGCCTTTATGTTTCAATTTATCTCATCGCTACCTTATCCATGCCTTGGTTCCCAAATGTCTAATATGAATTATGACATCTTCGTATTATAATAGCAAAAAACACCAACAGGTGACCTCTGAAAATCATGTTTGAAAACAGATAAGTGCATTTAAGTATAATTGATTGCACAAGTAATAACGCCCAAAGTGATTACACAGTCTAGTACTTACAAAAGTAATTACACTTCAGAAAATCAAAATTAATTTGTACACTTCTGATGCACTTTTAAGGCTGTTGACATTTTATTGTAGTGCTTCTAATGAAATGAAAATTATTAATAATTGTTCCTACTTGAGTGTGACAAATGTCATTTGGCTGGAAANATAATTGTTCCTACTTGAGTGTGACAAATGTCATTTGGCTGGAAAGGCAGAAGCACCACTGAGCACTGCCAAATTATAATGTTGTTCAAAGTTGGGGGTGGATATTAATATTCAAATTGGTATTAGGCATCTGTGCAGCCAGCAGCAGCAGATAGACCATATATCCTGAAATGGATGTGTATGGATTGCGACATAATTTTCTCCTCCTCTTTAATGGCCAGGCAATTAGATTGGCAAAGAACCACAGGAAGCGTGAGCGTGAATCATGCTGACACACCTGTGGTACGTGGGAGGTCACTAAGCAGATGGACACAGCATGGGAAAACCTTCTTTATCTAGAGCCATCTCCAGTGATCCCATGGGCTCTTCCGCAAGATCTATTTGGCGAACGATTGTTACAACCACAGGTGCCCGGCGACAACTGAAGACTCATCAACATTCATGGTGCACGTACCAAATCTGAAATTAGTCATTGCCAAACAAAAGTAAGCCAGGGGTTCACAGATGGGTATTAATGTAAACAAATAAAATAAAAATTAAATTAAGCAAGCTATTCAGTTTAGAGGGACATACAAGATAATCTTGTATGGATCTATTCAGGAGTGCCCTGGAACCTAGGCCAATAATCTTTTTTTTTTCCATTGTGATAAAGTACACAGACCATTTGTTTTTCGGGTGTTGAGTTTGAGAAGTTCTTCATAGATCTTGGGTACCAGCCCTTTATCTGTAGTGTCATTTGCAAATATCTTCTCCCATTCTATGGGCTGCCTCTTTGTTTTGCTGACTGTTTCCTTTGCTGTGCAGAAACTTTTTATCCTGATGAAGTCCCACAAGTTCATTTTTGCTTTTGTTTCCCTTGCCTTTGGGGACGTGTCTTGAAAGAAGTTGCTGTGGCCAACATCGAAGAGGTTACTGCCTACGTTCTCCTCTAGGATTTTGATGGATTCCTGTTTCACACTGAGGTTTTTCATCCACTACAGTTTATCTTTGTGTATAGTGTAAGAGAACGGTCCAGTTTCATTCTTCTCTATTCAGCTGTCCAATTTTCCCAGCTCCATTTATTGAAGACTCTGTCTTTTTTCTGTTGGATATTTTTTCCTGCTTCATCAAAGGTTAGTTGACCATAAAGTTGAGGGCCATACCTGGGCTCTCTATTCTGTTCCATTGATCTATGTGTCTGTTTTTGTGCCAGTCAAATCAAAAAACGGGCAGAAGACATGAACAGACACTTCTCCAAAGAAGACATACGAATGGCTAACAGATATGAAAAAATGTTCAGGGGCGCCTGGGTGGCACAGCGGTTAAGCATCTGCCTTCGACTCAGGGCGTGATCCCGGCGTTCTGGGATCGAGCCCCACATTGGGCTCCTCCGCTGTGAGCCTGCTTCTTCCTCTCCCACTCCCCCTGCTTGTGTTCCCTCTCTCGCTGGCTGTCTCTATCTGTGTTGAATAAATAAATAAAATCTTTAAAAAAAAAAAGAAAAAATGTTCAACATCACTAGCCATCAGGGAAATTCAAATCAAAACCACAATGAGATACCACCTTACCCCAGTTAGAATGGCAAAATTAATAAGGCAGGAAACAACAAATGTTGGAGAGGATGTGGAGAAAGGGGAACCCTCTCACGCTGTTGGTGGGAATGCAAGCTGGTGCAAACAGTTTGGAAAACAATATGGAGATTCCTCAAAAAGTTAAAAATAGAGCTACCCTATGACCCAGCAAGTACACTATTGGGTATTTACCCCAAAGATACAGACGTAGTGAAAAGAAGGGCCACATGCACCCCAATGTTCATAGCAGCAATGTCCACAGTAGCCAAATGGTGGAAGGAGCCAAGATACCCTTCAACAGAAGAATGGATAAAGAAGATGTGGTCCATATACAAAATGGAATATTACTCAGCCATCAGAAAAGATGATTACCCACCATTTGCATTGACATGGATGGTGCTTTGGTTCCCCTTCTCAGAGGACAGACTGAGTGTCAGGAATGTGAAGCTGGCACAGCTCAGGATGGACCACCTGACATTCAAACTCAGGCCTCAAACCTACGTTACCTTTGCGGTGTATGGATTCTAAGCTCCACAAAGCTCCCCGAGGTAGGCTGGCTCTGGAGTGGCAGCCCTGTTCCAGGGAGCCGTTGGCTACAGGCTTCCTCATGCTGTGGGTCCACTCATGCCATGTGCAATCCCCACCCTGCCACCCCAGGCGGTGAGTGTGGGCCTCCACGTCCCATCCCTCCTTGGAAAGACCCCTTACAGGACCCTTTCTACTAATGACAACTGCCAGCAGCCCACATAGCATCCCTGCTCAAGGCAGATTAAATCCTCCCATGTACCCACTTATCTGGGGATAAAAGGCCAGGTCTTCAGGAGGGCCACCGTAAATGCCTGTCTTGTCCCTGGTCTCACCTCGCACTACCCACCCCTCCCTGGATGTCTTTCAGTTTCTCAGACACACATCGCCTTTATAAATAATTAGATCTTTTTCGAGTCTGTAGGTGCCTATTCACTGCTGAGATAGCAGCCACAGTTTCTATCAGAACACCCCTGTATGCACAGCTTCCAGTTCATGGTAGGTGCTTACTAAGTACTGCTGACTGAATACACATAGCATATCACTAGGATGACCTTCCGCTCCAGGCAATGAAGGGAAGGGGTTCCCAGGATGTGAGACTCTCAGTTTCAAAACGAGGACAGTTCCAGGCAAACCAACACACATTTCTGGAGCACAGAACTTCCAGCATGGAAAGCAGAAAAGCTCTGACTTCTGCCATCACACATACAAGGATCTCCACCACCTAGTTTCTGCTAATTTTCACCCCCTATCTTCCACCATTTCTTCCCCCTTCCCCATTATATCAACCACCCAACCTCGGACAGTGCCTGAACTTGCCTCTGTGTCCTGCTTGGGATGCCTCCCTCTCTTACAGAAAAATTGCTACCAGCCCTTCAACACTCCCGTCCGCTGTCACCTCTTCTGTAGGGTGGTGCTGACTTCTCATGTGAGGTCGATAACCACAATGTGACTCGCTCCTCCCCCCACGCTTTACTCCGCTGGGTGTCCCTGCTCCAGTGCAGCCTGGCCATACACACAGAATGTGAATCTGCAACCTGGTCTTTAGACTGTGTGCTCCCGTGCAGTGTGGGCAGGGCCCTGTCAGTCCACTGCCATCTCCACCATGCCTGCTGCAGTCCTAGGGGGCCCACATGGGCTCAGGAAGTCCACTGAATGAACAAGGAAACACAGGGGTGTTTCACATGGCAGGAGCGGGACTCATGGGCTCT
>NW_023194682.1:0-853 GCF_002007445.2 Ailuropoda melanoleuca
ATTTGCGAGTTCCCCAAGAGAAAGAACCAACCTGTCAGAGCTGTCAGCAGGTACTGGACCAGAGCCAGAGCTCAGTGACCTATCCTCATGTGGATCCCACTGCCGGGAGGCCCATCCCTTGCAGGACTCTCTCTAGGATGTCATTTGACAGCATGCAAACAAGCAAACAAACAAAAATTCTTAGAAAGACAACCTGCCCTNCCAGTGACCTATCCTCATGTGGATCCCACTGCCGGGAGGCCCATCCCTTGCAGGACTCTCTAGGATGTCATTTGACAGCATGCAAACAAGCAAACAAACAAAAATTCTTAGAAAGACAACCTGCCCTGCCTAACACAGTAAAATCCAACTCCTATTGGCCTGGACTTCAGCAGATGCACTCAGTGTGCCCTTTGGCAAAATAATCTGGAGATTATTGTAAGAGGAAACCCACTTCCTTTCCAACTGGGATTTTCTCTCCTTCACTTATCCTCACCAGGCGTCTGTGTCAGTCCCACTTCTGCACCCAACTCATTCAACCCAGGTCTGCAGCCTGGACTCAGACTGGGAAACGCCATTCATTCAACTGGTCCCAACTCTCCAACCTATTCAACATGGGGACTCCCAAAAGCACCATCTCTGCCTGAAGAAGTTCCCCTCACATCAGCTAGAGCTGTCTAGCAAAGGGAGAGGGGGTGCTCACTCCACTTTCACCAACTTGAGTTATCAGGAAGTTTCTCAGTCTGAGTCCAACCTACTCTCTTAAAAATCCCTGCCATTCTCCTAGTGCGTCTTCTGGAGTAACAAGATCAGAGTCGTTTTCTCCTCTACATGACAGTCCTTTAATATTTAAAAACAGCTGTTCTTTTTTTTT
>NW_023194683.1:0-159 GCF_002007445.2 Ailuropoda melanoleuca
TAAATCCCATTTGATTGTGGTGAATGATGGTTTAAAATGTATTACTGAATTCAGTTTGCTAATATTTTATTTTATTTTTTTTTTAAAGATTTTTTTATTTATTTGACAGAGATAGAGACAGCCAGAGAGAGAGGGAACACAAGCAGAGGGAGTGGGAGA
>NW_023194683.1:267-771 GCF_002007445.2 Ailuropoda melanoleuca
CATTTTGCTAATATTTTATTGAGGACTTTTGCATCAATGTTCATCAAAGATATTGGTCTATAGTTTTCTTTCTTTCTTTCTTTTTTTGATAGTGTCTTTATCTGGTTTTGGTGTTAGGGTAACGACACCTTCATGGAATGATTTCAAAAGGCTTCTTTCTATTTTTTTAGAACAGTTTGAGAAGAATAGGTATTAACTTTACAAGTTTGGTACAATGCACCTGTGAACCTATCTAGTCCTGAACTTGTGTTTGTTGGAAGTTTTTTGATTGCTGATTCAATTTTAATACTAGTAGTCAGTCTGTTCAGAAGATTTATTTGTNCTATTTGTTCCTGATTCAGTTTTGGAAGATTTTAGGTTTTTAGGAATTATCCCTTTCTTCCGTTAATTTGTGGGCATGTAATTTTTCATATATTCTTTTATAATCCTTTGTATTTCTTTTTTTTTTTTAAAGATTTTATTTATTTATTCGACAGAGATAGAGGCAGCCAGCGAGAGAGGGAA
>NW_023194684.1:0-1815 GCF_002007445.2 Ailuropoda melanoleuca
CCCCCCCAGTTCCTATGGCTACGCAATGAGGTATCAAAACAATCCTCCTTGTTTCTTAAGAGAGTTCTCTTCAAAACTCAATTTAGTAAGGAAGTGTTAATATTTCTAGTGCTTGTGGGTTATATTAAAACCAGAGACTTCTGGAGGGAAATTTAGCTCAAAGGGTCTCATTCTCATGACTTTGAACTGCCTCTGAGAAGTGACACGTAAGACACATTGTAAGAATTTCTAGCACATTTTCGGATTTTTTTCGCACGTAACACTACATGTCCTGTGACAGAGGTCTCCGCATTCCTGTCACACCTTCCACAAGGGTGTAAGGGGCTTAGAGTCAGAACCCTTGTTTCAATATCATTTTATCCCTGTAATAGCGTTTCACAAAATTTATTCCTTGATGTTAACAAGGTTTAAGAGGAATGAAAAAAAATCTATTCATGTAAGAATAGGGGAACTGTGTGAAGGAAATTTAAACAAATTTTAAAATTTCATGTCCTATGAGCCTTCAAAAGCTGGATAAGTTCTGATATAAACTCAAATATATTTCATTGAAAAAAGAAGACTGAAAAAAAACTGAAGTATTTTGCCATTGCCACAATTAAGACACAGAATATGTTCTTCATGACATACGACCTTTGGGCCCTGAGCTGTCATTCCCCTCCTCTGCCCCAAGAAGAGGGTAGTCATTGCTTCGCTTTCAGTGAGTACAAAACTTGTGCCTGTTTTAGAACGTTATACCAGTGGAATTATAGCATATCCTCTTTTGTATCTGTCTTCCTTTGCTCATTAAAGTATTTTTGATATACATGTTATTAATAAAAATAAGATTCACATTTATTACCTGGTAAGGTTTTATTGAGTGAACACACACAGTTGGTTGATCTATTCTTCTGTGAATGGAAATTTGGGTTGATTTTCGTTTAAGCTATTAAGTATAGAATTACTTTGTACAAGTCTTCAGTGACACGTTCTCATTCCTCTGCGGTAAATATCCTCGGCTAGAACTGCTGAGTCACTCCTTCATTTGTGCTTAACATTTGAAAACCTTTCAAGTTGTTTTCCATTTCTACCAGCAACTTCTGCGATTTCCTGTTTCACATCCTCCTTAGCACTTAATGTTAATTGTCTTTTTAATTTTAGCCATTCTATTAGGTGTGAATATTTTATTTCATAAATCGTATTTTTCAGTTCTAAAACTGCCGCCTGAAATGGAAATAAAAATTTTATGGTCCTTCTTGTTAATACTTATTATTTCTTATTCGTTGAAAATGTTTTTATTTATTTATTAAGAATACATATAATGTCTGCTTTAAAATTCTTGTCTGTTAGTTGAGATATCTGGTTCGTCTCAGAACAGGCTCTATTGATTTTCTTTTCTTCTGAGAGTGTGTACTATTTTTTGGATTCGACGCATTGTCTGTTAACCTTGGATTACATCTTGGGTATTAATGAATTTCAACTTAAGGAGGTTCTCTATTCTATTACATTCCTCTGGTGAATACTGTTTAACATATGTTAGCAGATAATTTGTTTGACTCTGTTTGAGCCACAAACTTGACTCCTTAAGAGTCAACTCAGGTCTGAGTCAGGTCATTTGTCTTTAGCTGAGATGATCAATTTGGCCATCTTACACGTGGATTTTGGAGCTCAGTCAGAGGTGGGCATGGAAAGATTTGGGTGATCTTCTGTAGNCTAGCTCTTTCCCCTAAGGGATCCTCTGAATCTCTTTAGCATTCACTTCCCAGTCCCACTTGTCAGATGTCCCAGGCTAGATAGACCGTGGGTGTCTTCCATGTCTGCTGTCCCACTGCCAGGCTA
>NW_023194686.1:0-1010 GCF_002007445.2 Ailuropoda melanoleuca
TCACTATCACCATTTTAGAACTGTTTCCAGAATATTCACTGGGAAAGTCATTGTATTCAGCACAATAACATTTATGAAGAGTAGATTAAAACATGGAGTAAGAAATATAAAGAGGAAGGGCACCTGGGTGGCTCAGTCAGTTAAGTGCCTGCCTTTGGCTCAGGTCATGATCTCAGGGTCCTGGGATCAAGCCCCACATCAGGCTTGCTGCTCAGCGGGGAGTCTGCTTCTCCCTCCCTCTGCATCTTCTCTGGCTTAGATGTGCACATGCTCTCTCTCACTCTGTTTCTCAAATAAATAAATAAAATCTTTGAAAAAAAAAGGAAATATAAGGAGGCGATCAAACAGACAAATGGAGATTCTGAACATACTTTTTCATAGAGTCTAGATGTCATATACATAATTCATGATAATTTAGGGAGATTACTTTTTTCTTGAATTCTTAATCTACATAAAATCACTCAGTACCCCAGACCCATGGAAAGATTAATTACAAAGATATGAATGCCCCTGGGTGGCCAGGTGCTTCATTTTCTTCTGAACAGGACTAAAAATACAACAGAGTTGTTATAGGGCATAAGATACTCTGACAAGATAAATCATGGTCACTGATTTTCACTTCTTTCCCCTAATCCTTGTCAATTGCTACAGAAACATATGCTCCAAGAAAATGGGACCTGTCACCCTGGCAAAGAGTTGGCAATCCCCAAGGGTCGCTGGCAGCAGAAGGTAAAGAAACTGTTTTGTGGGGAGTGCCTGAAAACCCACAGGCCGAGAGATATTAGACTGTAGTATCCCCGAAGGAGCTAACAATTTGCAGACAAAGCAGGGGAACTTGGGATTTTCTTCCCACTCTCTGGAAGCCAGAAGGAGCTGAGCGGACACTCGATGCCACCAGCTATGCTCCAGACCAGCGGGAGGTAGGGTGGTAGAATCTTTCCCCAAAGAAAAGAAAGTTGTTCTTACCAGAGTCCAGGACCAATCCAAACAGGGGTGCGTTGGCCATTCTG
>NW_023194687.1:0-665 GCF_002007445.2 Ailuropoda melanoleuca
ATGAGTATTAATATCGCTACACTGGTTTGTGATTCGTGACATTGTTCCTCACTGATGAAGCTTTTAAGGATGTGGAATTTGTGCGCCAAGGGATAAGGGTGATAGGGAAACTTTTTATAATATCTACTCAATTACTATCTTAATCTAAACCTATTCAAAGTAATAATGTCTATTCATTAAAAATAATAAAAGATCTATTTTTCCTAATATTTAATAACAGACAANACAATGTCCATTCGTTAGCTTCACTATACCTACCATGAAATGTGAACAGACTTGAGTTGCAAATGCCATTTGACTACTGTGGCTATAAATTAATGAGTGACCAGCTAAATTAAAATTTTCACACGTGAAACAAAAATAATATGGCTTGGCATTTTTGTCTTAAGTATGGGACACTGAAAACTAGTGTAATGGTTCTTCTTCTTCTTTTTTCTTTTAGAGACAGAGAGAGTGTAAGCAGGGGAGGGGCATAGGGAAAGGGAGAGAGAATCTGAAGCAGGCTCCATACCCAGCATGGAGCCCAGCACAGGGCTCAGTCTCATGACCCTGACATCATGACCTGGGCCAAAATCAAGAGTTGGACACCACCCTGGTGCCCCCTAGAATAATTATTCTTGAATCAACTTAATGAATGAATTTCCATGGTACCTCCAATAGGGTGA
>NW_023194688.1:0-1168 GCF_002007445.2 Ailuropoda melanoleuca
CGAACTTTACATCGGAATCTGGGGATGTACTGTATGGTGATTAACATAATATAATAAAATAAAAAAAAATTCATTCTCTCTCCCTCTGCCCCTCCCCCGCCCCACTTGAGCTCTCTCTCTCTCTGAAAAAAAAAAAAGAGAGAGAATCTTTAAATCTAATAAAATAATTGGTGCTCTGCACAGGATGGTATGACCATGATTGCTGATTCCGGAGTAGTTTTGTGAAGGGACTGCTCTTGTCTTACTAGTTGGTTCCAAATGACCGTGAGAGCAGCTCAGGAGAGAATTGCCACCTGTTGAGCTTTAGGCTCGATACTTGCTGCTGTATCAGCCAGGGATTGCCGTAGCTCTCCTTACCAATTTTCCCTAGTGTGGTAATATTAAAAAAAAGAGTGCCAATAGCTACACTGGGGTGCTAAATATTAGCCCGGGTGGGAACCCACCTTAGGGCAATAGGAGTGATAATCCACTAGATATACTTTCCAGAGTCAGGTGCTCTGGTGTGTTTAGGGTCACAGCCTGTGTTTGGGCAGAGATCTCTTCCAGGGACTCACCACTTTTTTGGCATTGGTGTTTGTTTATTATTATTCAGGGCAAACCCTGGTTTGTCCCTGTATTTCCTGTGAGTGTTGGTGCCCTGGTCCCTATGTCAGTGTCGCTCAGGTGAAGGTGTGAACCCATCTCCCTTGCAGCTGCACGCCTTGTGGCTCTTGCCAGTGAGCACCATGCTCCCCAGACTCTCAGGGGTATCATGACTTGCATCCTCAGAGACCGGAAGCCCAGTGTTTAATCCAAAGGGGGCCTCTGGGACAATAGCACCAATATCCCAATATCTCATCCCTGCAGCCTCTCCACAACACCTACCTGAGTTAACCAATTGTTTAAATAGTACAGAACCCAGGGCCAGGGTGCTTGGGCTTCAGCAAGTGCTGCCAGTATCAACAGGCCAAAGGACTGATACTTGGGTCAGTGGGGCTAACTGCCCTGCCCAAGGTCAGGCTGCCGTAGCTCTCTATGTACAAGCCTAGTGCCTGGGAGGTAGACTGGGAAGCCTGGGAAGGAGAGACAGCTGCCTTTGAGGTATGCCACAGGCCCTTCCCCCACTTTTCCTGTAACCATTTAGAAGATCTCCCAATCTTTTATCAGAGACAGAAAATAAACACCAGGG
>NW_023194689.1:0-921 GCF_002007445.2 Ailuropoda melanoleuca
CAAGTTGCATTACTCTTAACAAACGTTAGTGCCCATTTTCCATAAGCTCACAGACGATGATTATTATAAACTGTGTTATCTTTTAGCAAAGAGTCCAAACAAAATATCATTTTCATTTTAATTTTGAATAAATTATACATCATATTACTCATTTGTATTTCTTCTTTTGGAAATTTTCCTTTCTTTGCTTGTTTTCTGTGGTAGTATCCTTTTCTACGTTTTCATTATTCTTAGGAAACAAAACCCTCTCGATTATGATTTGTCTTTCAGTTTTTTTACATTGTCAAATCTGTTTATTTTATTTACAGTCAAGTTTAGAAAAGCTTTTACCACCTGATGATCATCTATTTATATATATTCATCTTTTTATATATTTTAAGAGTTATTTAGTCCGGAATTATTTAAGTATACAGTGTAAAGTAGGGACATCGCTTTTTCTCAGAAAATCACATTGTGAAGGTCCAATGTTAGTCACAGAAGACAACAAAAGTGCAATGAACTCTGCTTACTTTGCTCTGCTCCTGGCCTCTGAGGATCTCCCTCAAACCAGTATGTGCCTTGTTTATAGGCCTCATTTCTTGGAGTAGGAGGAGGAGCAATTGTCAAGCTCTGGAAATAGAATATGACTATACAGTTTGGGAGCTCAACCAAGGGCAGTGATGAAGCTTTCCACATGATGGCCCTTGGAGTTTTCCTGTTTGTCGTCTCTATCTTGAGGAAATAAAAATCAATGCTTTTGAGAGTGCAGCAGAACAAGNTAAAAATCAATGCTTTTGAGAGTGCAGCAGGACAAGCAGAATTGCAATAGGTAAATTTTCTAAAAGAACATGTCTATTTAGTAAAATGTCTGTAGTACTAAGATGCAAAGGTATCTTGTGTATTTGAAATATGTTGAAAGTCAGTGATTTGTTTTCCAATAAC
>NW_023194690.1:0-809 GCF_002007445.2 Ailuropoda melanoleuca
AGAAATGACCATCACAAGGCACAATGCAGGGAAAATCTCCATTCAGTAGGGGTTTCCCATTGTCACCACTGAAACTAGGTCAGGATGACTCAGAAAAGGAAAGAAAAGCATAGGTGGGGAGAGAATTGCAGACGCTGAGATTTTGATTTACACTGGCTGAATGACGAAGTAACCACCTTGCTAATAAGTGACTTTCCGTTTTTCTGGGAGGCACAATGCAGGCATGAGATCGATCTGGAGGGGAGGTCTTTTGTGAACGTGGAGCTTAGTAGGTGGCTGACCCTGAGGCTGTCTTGTAAGTTTCTTCCAGGTGGCAAAATCTGCAGAACGACAAATGGTTTTCAGTAAGTTCCAGCCAGGTTGGGACCTTATGTCCTTACTGAGAGAAGATCGGAGTGTTCTATACCCAACCCCCAAATTCTGCTTCTCTCCCCTAGGTAAGTCATGTGGCACTCCTGCAGAACCCTTAAATGGCAAAATGATTGTAAACGGAGACACCCAGTTTGGATCCACTGTTCATTACGCCTGTAATGAAGGGTGAGTTGTCCGCAGCATCATTGGGGATGACAGTTCCAGAACCGTAGCACCAATCTCTAAACAAGAGTCTTAGAAANCTAGAAAGTCTACCTGTCCATTTAAAACACAGCATTAACATTTGTATGCCAAGGTCCTGGCTTGAATCCAGGTATTTAATTACATTTGAAATGACTAAACAAAGATTTGAAAAATAGGGAAAACCTGTATCCATGCTAGAAACTTAGGGGTGGGCAGGAAAGATGCCTATTGCACACCAGATTAGTGCACCTAAA
>NW_023194691.1:0-1120 GCF_002007445.2 Ailuropoda melanoleuca
GCCAAGAGCCACTGACCAGAACCCGAAGTCTTCCCTTTGTCCTGCTCTAAAGCTTTCCTATTGCTCTGCCGGCCTTCCATTCTCTGCCTAACTCCAGGGATGGGGGCCGACTCCCTCGGGGAATCAGGCTCGGAAAACACAGCCTTCGCATCTGCTCATTTGGGTGGTCTTTGCTTATTTCCACAAGCCCCTGTTCTCTCTCTGCCTTCCCAACCCCACATCAAGGACAGCATCTTCCTCTTCCCCCAGGTGGCCACAGAAACCAGCTCAGGGATAATGGAAGGGGGGAGGGCAGGAATAATTAAGAAGGTGGCTTTGGAACAAGACAGATCTGGGTTCAAATTCTGCCTCTGATCCTTAACTAGGCGTGTGATCTTGAGTAAGCCCATTAAGCACTCTGAGCCTCGACTTCCTCATGTCAAGAGGACAGTCCAGTGGAACCCAAGGGCTGGTGTTAGAATTGAGTGAGATAATATATTTAATGCCCCGAGCATACAGTAGGTGCTTCATAAAGGANAATAAAGGAGAGGCCAGCCATCAGTCTCCTCACAGCCTCTTGCTGGTGTAGGCAGGCCTCTCTGGTCCCCACTGTTCCTCCTCCCAACCCTGCTTTCCATGCAGCAGGCAGCCTGACCTCAGCTGCATGGAGTCAAGAGCATAAGCCACATGTCCAGGGTATAGCAAAGCTCAGGGGTTGGTCTCGGGGGGTTGGTCTCGGGAGAGTGATGGACAAAGGACATAACCAAGCATTTCTCTAAAGAAATCCACTTGTCAAAAGCAAAGGACAAAATATCTGGCCGGAAACCTCTTGTCTCCCTGTTCTATCCCAGCTCTCAGGGATGGTCAGGGCAGGGAGACTCCTGCCCAGAAAACTCTGAGTGCCCTTGTGTCAGGTGGCTTTCCCAGGACCCGGGAGGGTGAGCCAGGTCTTCTTCCCCCAATTTCTCCTGTGTGTCTCTGTGCGTGTCAGTTTCTTTGTCTCTAAAATGAGAAATGTAAAAGCTTCCCAGGGGACACACACACGTGGATTAGTTCTCATGGTGGGGCGGTGGCTTTGAGATGCTTCGTGCTGGGGGCGTCCTGAGTCCCCTCACTCCCACTTGCCAAGCCCTTTCCAACC
>NW_023194692.1:0-1844 GCF_002007445.2 Ailuropoda melanoleuca
AAATTTCCCCTTGCCCAGGTTGTATTCCAAATTGAGCCCAGTCTCTCTCTCCCACTGCTAGGCCTCATTACGGTTGTCCCCAGGCCTGTCTCCACAGCCCCTGTTTGAATGAAATCTGCCTTGCATCTTTAACAAGCATCATGAATAGCTTTTTCTTTAACAGCCAGTATAGAGTTGGCTCTCCATAGGTCTTAATAATAACATTTTTTCTGAATAAATGATGGAATGAAGTACTTGAAGCAAACATCCTCTGAATAGTTCATTGCTATTTTCATTGTGCTACACCTGCATATCTAAATCAGGGGCCTGTTTTTGCCATGACAGCAGAATTATGGATAAGCAGATAAAATAAAGCTTGCTTAATGTAAAGCGAATCACACTTGCATTTTCCAGAATATTAGAGGGATCTCCCCTCTCCTTTTAAAGATTTATTTATTTATTCCAGAGAGAGACTGTGAGTGGGGGGAAGGCCAGAGGGACAGGGAGAGAGANAAGAGAGAGAACCCTCAAGCTGACTCTGTGCTGAGTGCAGAGCCCACTCCCAGGACCTTGAGATCACGACCTGAGATGAAATCAAGAGTTGGCCGCTTAACCCACTGAACCACCCAGGCACCCTGAAAAGGGATCCCCTTTTCAAAGGAGCCTCATTGAGTGCACAGTCTTCAGCCTTCAGAGGGCTGAAACATCCCCTTCTATCCAGAAAGAATGACTTACCCCCAACAAAACGCTGAAATACATCTCTCAAAGGGGACAAACCCTTGATATCCAAAGTCCACATAAGCCACAGAACATGCTGTGTTAGGAAACATGCCTGTATCTGAAAGAGAAACACATTCCTTTGATTCCCTGAGACTGTCTGGTGCACAAGGACATTCTTTCCCGAGTGGAAAAGGTAGCACCGATCCAACAAGAAGACCATGTGAAATTTGACTGGACCACACACTTGAGCACTAAGAAAAGATTGCTGGGAGAAGACACTTACTCGGCACTTATTTATGGCAAAGAAAATTTAATGGTGAATTAGAGATCACTCCAATGAAATTATTTCTGACTACGCAGCCTGCTAAACAGAACACCGGGTAAAGAGCGAAGAGGCTGGTTCCTCGTTCCTAGTTCCAAGTCCATCATTCAGTAGCATTGTTGCTTTCACCAAGTTCCTCAGCCTTTCTGTGTGGCACTCTCCTCTACAAATAAGTTGGTTAAACACATAACAGTAAAGATTCCTGGAAGTTTAGAAATTCTGAATCTGTAGTTTCATAAGAAACATTTTTGATCCACTACAATTAAAAAAGACACAAACCTGCCTGCATTAAAAAAAAAAAAGAAAGAAAAAAGAAAAGAAAAGAAAAGAAAGAAAAGAAAAGAACTGGGTGACAATCAGCATTGAAAAAGAAATTAATTCCATTAGCATTTTTAAAAATCTCAGCGGTAATATTTCCTCAACAATGACTCCCATTGATGGCGTGAGTGGGCCATTGTGCCTTCTGCCAGTTAAACAGACACCACTTTATTCTTAGCAGCTGTGATCCCTAATTGGAAAGGGGGACTGGTCCNAACTGGTTCAAAAATGATAAAAGGGAAATCACATCATAGCGCTGAAAATCAGCGTGAAGCTTAGAAACTTCTGCCACCCGGGTTACTGTGCTTCCTTCCCTTCGGCTTCTTGCCAAGGAATTTGCCCTTTGGAGACTAAAGCTCCACAGGTGGTTCAACTTTTGATTTTGGGATATTTGCCTGAAGAAGGTTCCTTTTGCTTTCTTTATTGCTAAAAATTGTAGAGAAGGGACTTATTGGTAGAATCAATCCTTCACCAATGTAGGATTCCCTATCCTTGAGCTTTCCTT
>NW_023194693.1:0-466 GCF_002007445.2 Ailuropoda melanoleuca
CCTTTGTTAGGTGGATATATTTAGACACTGTTCCTTTAAAAAAGAAAGTTTATAAAAATGTACATATATATCTTTTCTTGCGATTGTTTTAAAAGTTCATAGATCTCCTGACGAACGTCCACAGATCTGCTGCGACGAAGAGCCAGTGTTTGCTAGTGCTTCAAAGTTTCACACTAGCTAAAGACACAGAACATGCTTTTAAGCAATTAATAATACTTAACAATAACATGTAGTACATGCAAAAACACCAGTTGAATGGTTTAACCAATAAAGACTACAGTGATTCAGAGGAATGAAAGTTCAGAAAAAATCTCAGACATCAAGGAATGTTTATGGAGGAGATGAGACTGAACGACAATTAAGATGGAGGAAAGTATAGAGAATGGAGATAGCTCAATAGAAACAGCACATAGAGAAGAGGCAGGAATGTAACAAACAAACAAAACAAAAATGAAATAAAAAACAA
>NW_023194693.1:477-640 GCF_002007445.2 Ailuropoda melanoleuca
AACAAAAAAAACCCCATAAGAAGTAGGAAGATTGGAAGGAGAAGAAAGGGAAGAAGAAAGGGGGGATAAACAGAAGGGGGAATGAAGCATGAGAGACTATGGACTCTGGGAAACAAACTGAGGGCTTCAGAGGGGAGGGAGGTGGGGGATTGGGATAGACCAG
>NW_023194693.1:685-1060 GCF_002007445.2 Ailuropoda melanoleuca
ATTGCATGGTGCACTGGGTGTTATACGCAAGTAATGAATCATGGAACTTTACATAAAAAACTGGGGATGTACTGCATGGTGACTAACATAATATAACAAAACATATTATTTAAAAAAAAAAACCCACCAACACCTGGCTATTTTTTAGGCAGGGTGATCAGATCAAATGGGTAGGTCAGTATTTAAGTATCAGCTAATGTGGAAGGACCGATCACATAAAAGTAGGAGCAGTGCAGAAAAATAATCTACTCAAGGAAATGTACTCAAGAGGCGGTCAAGAACATCTTTACTGGAAAAGGTAATGTCTTAAGGTAGAGCTCTGGGAGACAGAGATTAGTGCATAAAGCATTATAGGTCGAGTGTGCAACAAGGAGG
>NW_023194694.1:0-815 GCF_002007445.2 Ailuropoda melanoleuca
TTATATATTATACCATATCTTCTTTTTTATTATTTTTATTAGTTTCAGGGGTAGAATTTAGTGATTCATCATTTACATATAACACCCAGTGCTCATTACATCAAGTATCCTCTTAATGCCTATCACCCAATTACCCATCCCCCCACCCACCTTCCCTCTAACAACCCTCAGTTTATTTCCTATAGTTAAGAGTCTCTTATTGTTTGTCTCCTTCTCTGTTTTCATCTTATTTTATTTTTATTCCACTTCCCCTATGTTCATCTGTTTTGTTTCTTAAATTANTAAATTTCACATATTAGTAAAATCATATGTATACCATATCTTCTTTAACCATTCACCTGTCAATGGATATTTGGCCTCTTTGGCTATTGCTGATAATACTGCTATAAACATTGGGGGGGATTCAAATCTGTATTTTTGTATCCTGTGGGTAAACACCTAGTAGTGCAATTGCTGGGTCATAGGGTAGTTCTATATTTAACATTTTAAGGAACCTCCTGACTGTTCTCCAGAGTGACTGCACATGTTTGCATTCCCATCAACAGTGCGAGAGAGTTCCCCTCTCTCCTCATCCTCACCAACACCTGTTGTTTCTTGTGTGGTTAATTTTAGCCATCCTGACAGGTGTGAGTTGGTATCTCATTGTGGTTTTGATTTGTATTTCCCTGATGAGTGATGTCGAGCATCTTTTCATGTGTCTATAAGCCATCTGAATGTTTTCTTGGGAAAAGTGTCTCTTCCTGCCTTCTGCCCATTTCTTAACTGGATTATTTGTTTTGGACTGCTGCATTTTGCAAGTTCTTTGTGTATTTTGG
>NW_023194695.1:0-203 GCF_002007445.2 Ailuropoda melanoleuca
GACGAACAGAGCACTGAGAAAGACAATTCGGCCTAAACCCGCTTCCAACGAAATGCTTGCTCCCTGGGGAAATCCTGTGAAAACAGCTGGCGGCAATGACACGAAAAGGCCCAACACACGTCCGTCAGAAACAACGCCGTACATGGACCGTCTTAGCACTATCATCACCCTTCGTGAATAGGGAAACATGAGGGAAAGTGGTC
>NW_023194695.1:569-1042 GCF_002007445.2 Ailuropoda melanoleuca
GAAAAGGCCCAAAACACGTCCGTCAGAAACAACACCGTACAGGGACCGTCTTAGCACTATCATCACCCTTCGTGAATAGGGAAACATGAGGGAAAGTGGTCGTGGAAGCCTGAATAGAGTGCCCCATAATTGTCTCTGAGACACCACTCAGTCCAGGGAAATATCAACGATCATCATCTCTCGTAAGTAAGGGAGCAGGAATGAAAAGGTTTAGGATTTTCGAAGACTCAGCGCCCTTCTCATTGGTAATAAAGCAGAGCGTCCAGGAAAACACCTCCAGCGAACAGCAGCCTTTTCACTGGGGACCCCGATTCCACATTGGGTGTAGGGGCCTGGGGAGGATCCAGCCCTTAGAACCAAGAAAAAAGTGTGAGGGGAAAGCCCTTGAAGTCACGACGGCCTTAATGGAAGGTGGAACAGGAATCAAGGTGCTTTGGTACCGTGAGTGAAACACGACGAACACAGCACTGAGA
>NW_023194695.1:1414-1608 GCF_002007445.2 Ailuropoda melanoleuca
GGAATCAAGGTGCTTTGGTACCGTGAGTGAAACACGACGCACACAGCACTGAGAAAGACAATTCGGCCAAAACTCTCTTCCAACGAAATGTTTGCTCCCTGGGGAAATCCTGTCAAACTCCTTGCGGCAATGGAACGAACAGGACCAACACACGTCCGTCAGAAACAACACCGTACAGGGACCGTCTTAGCACC
>NW_023194696.1:0-197 GCF_002007445.2 Ailuropoda melanoleuca
ATTCTTGCCTATTTAACATTATGCAGCAAAATGAAGTCCACTGCTCTTTCCCATTAAATTAATGCTGGGGGTGCCTGGGTGGCTCAGTCCTTAAGCATCTGCCTTCGGCTCAGGGCGTGATCCCGGCTTCTGGGATCGAGCCCCACATCAGGCTCCTCCGCTAGGAGCCTGCTTCTTCCTCTCCCACTCCCCCTGCT
>NW_023194696.1:318-973 GCF_002007445.2 Ailuropoda melanoleuca
GGAGCCTGCTTCTTCCTCTCCCACTCCCCCTGCTTGTGTTCCCTCTCTCACTGGCTGTTTCTCTATTTGTCAAATAAATAAATAAAATCTTTTAAAAAAATTAATGTTAGCACTGTATTAATATTATTAATGCTGTGAAAATTTGTATTTTGGCTTTCTTTTTTTTTAAGATTTATTTACTTATTTTAGAAAGAGAGAGAGAAAGCACAAGTGGGGGCAGGGGCAGAGGGAGAGAGGGAATCTCAAGTAGCCTCCCCGCTGAGCCTGGAGCCAACACAGGCCTGATCTCACAACTCCGTGACATGACTGGAGCCAAATTATTATTATTATTGGCTTTCTTAGAAACGTTTGTGCTTATAATTTAGATACAACTAAATAAACATACAGAATATGTCACTTCCTTTCCCTTTTGTTGTCTTCTTACCAGACCATGATTAGTTTCTCTTCTCTCCAATTCCTTTCTTTTGTTTACTCTTTTTTGCATTTCTGCACATTTCCAACATTAGTATTGTGAAGATNGTCTTTTTTGCATTTCTGCACATTTCCAACATTAGTATTGTGAAGATCAAATATGCAGCTAAACCACATAAATAGGAATAATTAAAATAGATTTGAATATTTTTACACTATCTCTTTAATTTTGTAATTATCTTAT
>NW_023194697.1:0-763 GCF_002007445.2 Ailuropoda melanoleuca
TGCTATAGGTTTGCCTTTCCTACCTCCAGGGCTTCAGCCAATATTACTATCCAAAGGCTTACAGACTGTTATTCTATCGACACGAGATCCATATAGCACTGTGTCAAATCTGGTAACCCACATTACCTAATGTGTAGGAATGGCTCATGACCATGGGACCAACTGGTCATATCACATGCTGTACCACCAAGAAGCTGCTGGAAAAAGTGGAACAGCCTCCTAGAAGCACAGCTCAAGTTCCATCTTGAAGGTGATACTTTGTGAGGATGGTGAACCACCCTCTAGGGCACAGTGTATATGTTGAGTCAAAGACTTCATATAGTGCTGCTTCCCCAATAAGAAGTCTACATGGGTCTAAAAACCAAAGGGCGGAAACAGGAGTGACCACACTTGCCTCAACTCCCTATTGGGAAATGATCCATTTGGGAAATTTGTGCCTCTTGTCACCAAAGCTCTTGCCTCTGTAGGGTTAGAATTCCTCTTCTCCAGTGGAAGACCACCTCCACCAAGGGATAGATATCAGCAGGCAAGAAGAGTCACTATCTTGGATGAGGTCATTGACACTAATCTTCAAGAAGAGGCAGTGCTGTAATTACATAATAGAGGCAAAGAGGAATANCAGAGGCAAAGAGGAATATGTTTAGCACACGGGTGATTTATTTGGACACCTCTTTGTTCTTCCTTCAGTGCTGACAGTAAATGAACAAGTGCAGCAATCAGAGATGAGAATCTGGGTTGTATCACCAAGTAAACAGCCTAAGAC
>NW_023194698.1:0-654 GCF_002007445.2 Ailuropoda melanoleuca
CCATGTCAACGTGAGTGTTTGCCTCTTCTCTGCCCCCCAACAAAGCACCTTGTTCCGTAGGGTGGCAGCCATCTTCCGGGGTCCTGTGAATGGCTGTGGTGCAGGGCCGATTAACCAGAGATTCCAGCAGACTGGAGCAGAAGCTTTGAGCCCGAGCTAGGTCTTCAGAACTTTTGCAGCCACCTGTGTGGTTAGCTGTGGAACATCAAATAAAATATCACTCCTAACTCGGTCTTTCTCAATCTTGGCTGCACATTAGAATTACCAGGAGGACTTTGCAATCCACGAAAGCCAAGTAACGTGCTTAACCAATTAAGGCGGAATTCCTGTGGGGATTGGGTGCAGGCAAAGGTGGGCTGCGCAGCTCCCCGGGTGATTCCAATGCACAGTCAGGGGGAACAGCACTGCCCTAATTGGTGTCAGGTTATCACCAAAGCCTCAGTGTCCTATAGGTGCCATCTTTTGTGGTAGAATATAAAANCATAAAAGATAGATTGTTCTTTATATAGAGATATTTAGAAGCATTGAAGAGTGTATTGAAATTCTTATAATTCGCTTCCTCCCTATTCTTTCCGTATACTTATAAACTCTTTGGGTATTCAGAACCATGATTCGGAAGCTCTGGTACTTTCATTAAAGCTAACGCTGAAGTTT
>NW_023194699.1:0-645 GCF_002007445.2 Ailuropoda melanoleuca
GACGGGCATTTGTGACTTGCTTCTGCTTCCCTGTCTACTCTCCTCTGCACTGACCTCACTTCCTTGCAACCGACGTGCTGCTCCTCGGGAGTGCTCCCGGCAGCCTGCACACACAGCCCATCCACACATCTCCAACACCCCGTTCCCACCAGTCTCCCAGCTATGCCTGCTCCTCCTGACCTTCCCATTCAAAAGCTGATGAGATCCTCTCCATTCTTCAAGGTCTTCCAGAAAGTCTTCTGAAACCACTGCAGAGAATTAATCAGTCTTTGCGCTGTGATAGGCTAACAAAGGATTCCTAATCCTTCTTATAATACTTAATCGCATTTCATTAGNACATTTCATTAGTGATACCTATCACTGCTTTTTCTCCCAGACTGTGAGCTTCCCAGCGGTATCGCTGTGTACCCTGCTCCTTGCCCAACAGTATAGTCAGCAATACTTCACACCTGGAAGGTGCTCACTGGTCTGCTTACAAAGGGATTGCCGAATATGTGAGTATAAGGGATTGTCTCATTGTTATCCTTATTCTCTTTATTACTTTCATAAGACAAAAACTGGAAACACACCACTTGATTTTTTTTAAGTGCATGTGATTATGCTCACCACGAATAACTAATCTGAAGATCTTTTTCATCAAAGCAA
>NW_023194700.1:0-3732 GCF_002007445.2 Ailuropoda melanoleuca
AATTCTACTAAATATTGAAAGAAAAATTAATACCAATCCCATTTAAACTCTTCTAAAAATAGAGGGAACACTTCTGAACTTATTTAATGAAGCCAACATCAGTTTAATGTCAAAGCCAGACTAAAACAATAAAAGGAAAAACAAAAAAACTAAAATCAATATCCCTGATGAACATGGTTAAGAAAAATATCAATGAAATGAATGTCAATGAAATATTAGCAAAATGAATTCTATAGCACATTAAAAGTTTCATGCATCATAACCAACTGTTATCCCTGGGATGCAGTGATGGCTCAACATATGCAAATCAAATAGTGTGACATACTACATTAATAGGACTCAGGATAAAAATCACAGGATCATCTCAACAGATGTAAAAGCATTTCACTAAATTGAACATCCTTTCATAATAAAATTATTTACAAATTAGGTATAGAAGTAAAATATCTCAACATAATAAAGGCCATATGTGACTAATCCGCAGCTAACATCATATTCAATGGTGAAAAGCTGAAAGCTTTTGTTTAAGATTAGGAACAAGGCAAGGATGCCCAGTCTCGTGGCTTCTACTCAACATAGTACTGGAAATGCTAGCTAGAGCAAGTATGCAAGAAAAATAAATAAAAGGCATCCAAACCAGTAAGGAAGAAGTACAGTTATCTCTGTTTGCAGGTGTCATGACCTTATATGCAGAAAATCCTGAAGACTCCACACACATGANAGGAACAAGGCAAGGATGCCCACTCTCATGGCTTCTACTCAACATAATACTGGAAGTGCTAGCTAGAGCAAGTATGCAAGAAAAATAAATAAAAGGCATCCAAACCAGTAAGGAAGAAGTACAGTTATCTCTGTTTGCAGGTGTCATGACCTTATATGCAGAAAATCCTGAAGACTCCACACACATGAACACATACTCACACACACACACATACACACAAATACCTGTTAGAACTAATAAACTAATTCAATAAAGTTGGAGGACATAATATCAATATACAAAAATCAGTTGTGTTTCTATACACTAACAACAAACTATCCTAAAAGGAAATCGAGAAAAAAAATCACATTTAAAATTGCATCAAAAACAGTAAAATACTTAGGAATAATTTCGTTAATTTTCTAAAAGATTTTATTTATTTGAGAGAGAGAGAGCATGAGCAGAGGGAGGGGCAAAAGGAGAGGGAGAAGCAGACTCCCCGCTGAGCACAGAGCCTGACGTGGGGCTTGATCCCAGGACCCTGAGATCGTGACCTGAGCCAAAATCAGATGCTTAACCAACTGAGCCACCCAGGTGCCCCCTTAGAAATAAATTTAACCAAGGAGGTAAAAGACTGGTACACTGAAAGCTATAAAACACTGATAAAGGAAATTGAAGCAGATGCAAATAAATGGAAAAACATCCCATGTTATTGGGAAAATTAATATCACAGTACCCACACTATGCAAAGTGATCTACAAATTAAATGCAATCTCTACTAAAATCCCAGTGGTGCTTTTCTTAAAAACAGAAATAGAANTACTGGTACACTGAAAAGTATAAAACACTGATAAAGGAAATTGAAGCAGATGCAAATAAATGGAAAAACATCCCATGTTTTGGGAAAATTAATATTACAGTATCCACACTAAGCAAAGTGATCTACAAATTAAATGCAATCTCTACTAAAATCCCAGTGGTGCTTTTCTTAAAAACAGAAATAGAAAAAAAATCCTAAAATTCATACAGAACTACAAAACCCCAGAACAGCCAAAACAATTTTAAGCAGGAAGAGAAAAGCTAGAATCATCACAGTTCCTGATTTTAAAATATATCACAAAACTAGAGTAATCAGAACAGTTAGGAGCTGGCATAAAAACAGACATATTGATCATTGAAACAATTGAGAGCCCAGGAAAAAACACTGCATCTGGCTCCATGCTCAGTGCAGAGTCTGCCTGAGATTCCCTCTCTCCCTCTCATTCTGCCCCTCCCCACGCTTGCTTGCACTCCCTCTCTCTTTCTGTCTCTCAAATAAATAAATAAAATCTTTAAAAAAAAAAAGAAGAAAATCTTGCCATTTATAGTGGCATAGATAAACCTGAAGGATATTATGCTAAGAAAAATAGGCCAGATATATGACAAATACTACATGGTGCCACTTGCATGAGGAATCTAAAATAATCAGACTCTTAGAAGTGAAAAGTGGGATTGTGTTTGCACGGGACTGGAGGAACAGAGAGAAACAGGGGAAGTATTAGCAAAGGGTGTAAAGTTCTGGTTACAAGATGAATAAATCTGAAACATCTGCTGTCCAGCATAGTGCCTGTAGTTAAAAATACTGTATCCTACACTGAAAAATTTGCCAAAGGATTGGATTTTGTATTAAATGTACTTGTCACAAAAATAATAATAATAAAGAGGGATGGAGGAAAAAATTTGGAAATGATGGATATTTTTATGGCATGGATTATAGTGATGGTTTCACAGGTGTATATGTAATCGTCCAACTCATCAAATTGTACATATTAAACATGGAGAGCTTTTTATATGACAATCATAGCTCAAAAATGTGGTTTCAAAATTATGCCTTGTATATTGATGAAAGTAATTTAAGAATACAGCTTTCTAGGGGTACCTGGGTGGCTCAGTTGTTAAGAGTCTGCTTTCAGCTTGGGGTGTGATCCCGGGGTTCTGGGATTGAACCCCGCATTAGGCTCCCTGCTTCACTGTGAGCCTGCTTCTTCCTCTCCCACACCCCTGCTTGTGTTCCTTCTCTCTCTGGCTGTCTCTCTCTCTCTGTCAAAGAAAGAAATAAAATCCTAAAAAAAAAAAAAAAAAACATTCTAGGAAAAAACAATCCTCTACTGAACCTAAAATAATTTAAATATTCTTCCAATTTTAATGTTTTGGGGATTTTTCTTTTTGTTTTTAAATTTCAAAAGTGAAGGTGTGATTCTAGTGATCATGAATTGGACAACAATACCAAATTCTGTTAAGGATGTGAAGCAAATGCTACCTTCATTCATTGCTAGTAGAAATGCAAAATGGTACAGTCCACATTGAAAGACAGTTTGGTAGTCTTACCATAGGATTCATCTATCATACAGTAAAGTAAATACCCCAATTGAGTTGAAACCTTATGTTTACAGAAAACACACAAATAAATGTTCATAGACACTTTGTTTCATAATTGCAAAAAATGGGAAGATGGGAAGAATATGCAATTCTTCAGGTGAATGTATAAACAAATGGTTTATATTCTTACAATGAAATTGTATTGAGTAATAAAAGAGTTGTTAAGGAATGAAAATATATATTAAAGAAATCTATGTGGCAGAAATCATTAATCCACACTCATGTCTCAAGGACTTTCCAGCACAACGTTGAAAANAAAAGAGTTGTTAAGGAATGAAAATATATATTAAAGAAATCTATGTGGCAGAAATCATTAATCCACACTCATGTCTCAAGGACTTTCCAGCACAACGTTGAAAATGAGTGGTTAGAGGGTCATCTTTCCCTTGTATCCAGTATTAGTGGGGAAGCTTTGAATGTCTCAACACATGGCTTTAGTTTTAAATTTAGCATAAGAGAACTTACTAATAAAAGTATTGACTAAGATTTTTTAAATTCCAGTATAATAAAGGTAAAGGATTTTTTATTTTCAGGTGTACAAGAGTGATTCAACAATTTCATGCATTACTCACTGCTCATCATGATAGGTATACCCCTAATCCCCTTTACATTTC
>NW_023194701.1:0-1485 GCF_002007445.2 Ailuropoda melanoleuca
AGATATTGAGAAAGTTCTTGGATTTCAAGTCATATCCTGCTCACTTTTCTAACACATTCAACAGCAAGAATTTGTTCTTAGCTACATTGTGTCCATCAGGGACCAAGACCAATTATATAATCCTTTTATGAAAACAATCAGGGCAGAAGAAAATCTAAGTGAAGTCTAGAAGGAGCATTGACCATATTGTTACTTACCAAACAATGTGATCCAGGGAGATGAGATTTAATTATAAAGAGTCTTTTTACCCAGTGAGGGCAGAGATTATAAAGCCAGAAGCAGTGAAAAACATGTCTGACAGAGGATCCTACGGTTACAATCAGGGAAGCCATGAACTCATGTTAACCGACAGATAAAAATAGTATTGGCTAAATAGAATTAACAGTTTAAAAATTTCATGAGTAAACGGGAGCAAAAAGAAAAAGTTGATGTTCTAAACAAAAGATTCACAGCACCCATACTCTCAATTTCAAAGAAGGAAAAAAACACTTTATTGATATTATAAAAATCTAATAGAAACAGAAAGAAAAGGGAAGTCTGCATATAGATGAGGGCAATAGTAAGCAGTAAAGGAGAATAAGGCAGAGTTACAGCAGATCGGGTACTTAAAACAACGAACTTCATTGGCCAGGGAAGCCCATGGAGACCGAGGCTGGCGTCCTGATTGAGAGGCCTGGGCAGAATGCCCTCTCCTCAGGGCAGACTTCCAACTGACCATCCCCATAAGGTCTGTATTTATGGGGCAGATGACAGGGTCTTAAGTTAAACATTTGTTTGCTTACGTGCAGTTTAGAGAGNTCTTAAGTTAAACATTTGTTTGCTTACGTGCAGTTTAGAGAGCGCTGCATTTCTATGTTATCATGTCTTTATGTGTTCAAGGAGCCTGGGCCATATGTGCTTGCTTCCCTTCCCGGATTCCATTCTGGGAGGCCAGCCTAGCCTAGAGCCAGAGGGGATAGAAGACAAGATTTACAGCTCTTGGTGTCCAGACCAGAAGGACCAATTCCGACCTGGAGGCCAGATAATGTCAACTACCCAGGCTCCCAAGGTCACTTATGCAGCACAGATCTCACAACATTTTTAGCCTGCTTGTGTACATGCAGGTTGGGGTGGTCTGTTTTGCAGGACAAATCACAGAAACCTCCATCCATACAGTACAGCTGAGAATGGCAGCTTGGAGGAACTTGGTATACAAAAATCTCACGTAAATAGATCAGCTACTTGATGGGCGGATGGTTCAACTTCATTTAAATTACCAATTCAGGGAGCACAATAAATGTACTTAACGCCCTCCGTTTGTTTCCCAGAGTCCATAGTCTCTCATGCTTCATTCCCCCTTCTGGAAACAAACTGAGGGCTTCAGAGGGGAGAGGGGTGGGGGGATCGGGATAGGCTGGTGATGGGTAGTAAGGAAGGCACGTATTGCATGGTGCACTGGGTGTTATATGCAAGTAATGAATCATCGAACTTTACATCAAAAACCAG
>NW_023194702.1:0-1803 GCF_002007445.2 Ailuropoda melanoleuca
AGTTGTCTCTGTTAACTTTCTGAAACTGGGGAAACTTCAAGGCCTGCCCAATTTGCCCTGGGGACATGGCCCCCTTCTTCACCATCTGTTAGCAGGAAAGGTAGAGAGGGAAGCACTTCAAAGAGGCACTCTCCCTGCCCAGAGATCTGAAAGCTGCCTCCACCCACTGTTGTGATGATTCTCTAGTCAGACTGCCAAAGATCAAAAGCTGTCTCCAGCTGCTCGCTTCTCCACACACACATACTGAAAAGCTAATCACATTAGCCACTTCATAAGGAATAAATTGTTATTTCCTCTCCACTTTGATTTCCCCTCTTTCCTCCCTGTGCTATGGCCAGTAAACAGCTCTCTCCATACCAATCTATCCAGGAATTTTCTTTTTTCCTTATCTGTTATGTCACAAAAACCCTTTTGCTGTGGTTTGGACCCTGTGTACATATCAGGAATAAGCCACCTCCTGAGACTAGCAGCTTTAGGATCTAGATATGCTCCCATAACCCATATTTAGACCACCTCTAATAGTAAAAAATAACTGAAAGAGCAATTTATTCCTTACTAGAATATATTTACCATTCACAGATGCTGAGCGTCTTGTTTTCAAAAGCACAGATTCCAAAGCTACACCTTCAGAAACTCTAATTCTGTAGGTATGTGTAAGGGGCCTGGGGGCCTGCTTTTTACCAATTACCGTACATGACATTGCTACAGGTGGTCTGAGGACCACCCTTGGAAAATCTCTGGGTAAAGAGGAAAGCATAAATGAGTTACAGAAAGATGAATGGTAGAACATAGGTAGGAAATGACACACGTTAGAATTTTACCAGGAGGTAAAGACCCTGCAGGTCTGTCCCTTCTCACCTGGTCACTGGGAGCATTATTAATGACTACAGCTGATGTCTGCAGCAGGTAAACATGATGTTGCTCCTTGTTTGGGCTGTCAATGTTTTATATATAGCCTTTGCTGTGGTTTTACAGAATATTTCTCAGGTGCTAAGGTTCTCAATTGTTCTCCCCCAGGAAGCATCCAGAAGCTGTGCATCCCTTCATGCCACATAAGAGCTGAAGGAACCTCAGAACCATGGTCTTTTTGTCCTGAGCAGCCCAGCAGGCATTTCTAACGTACTGCATGGATGGTGCCATAGTCAAGATGTAATCTTTTTGAGGTGGCTTGATAGCCTTCCATTCTTCATATAAGGAAGTGAGGAACATGCCTCACACATAACTTGTCTTGTTATGTTGGACGCCCATTTCTGATGTGGGTAACTGTATTCTGTCTGGCAAAAGTCATTGTTGCAAGGAATTGGCCCATTAGGGCCTTGGAAATTTTAGCTGTGTATCTCTAGAGATAGCAGAAGTAAGAAGTTCAATTTCTCCCTCTCTTTCCACATCTCTCCCTCTTTTCTGAAAACTGCTAAGTCAGAACCTATTTCTATAATGTGAAAATANCTGTGAAAATAGTCTCTTTTCAATAGGAAAAAAAAATGATGCGAACATGCCAAATTGGACTAAGATTAGGGATAAGTAAAGATGATTAAGTGAGGAGACTTTCAGGAATGTTAAAGCACAGACTTCTTCCATTGCTCATACGCTCCTCCATAACTTTACTCTGTCTTGTCTCTGACTCTTCAAGGTAGTTTTCTGGTTATTATAGGATTTATATATATGATTTATGAGAATATATATGACATTTATATATATGATAATATGTATCTCTTTCTATATATAGGTAGATATAGATATAGGTAGATATAGATATAGGTAGATACAGATATGATACAGATGTAGATATAGATATATGGGACA
>NW_023194703.1:0-1553 GCF_002007445.2 Ailuropoda melanoleuca
AAGGGCATTTCCTCCCCTTGAGGGGCTCAGCGCAGTGAGGGGGCAGAGACAAAAACAACACCCTCATTCAAAGGTTGGTGGGTGGGCTTCGTTTCCCGTTTGGCGGGAGTCAAAGTCCTCCTGAGAGTTGGGGGTACCTCCCATCTCCTGTCCCTGGGCTCTGGAAGGCAGAGGATCTCTCCTGTGCTTCCTTGTTGCCTTCCACAGCTCTGGGCCTTTAGCCCATTGTTGGTTCTGCTCCGCTGTGAAGCTTCAGCCGCTGGGCAGACCTCTTGCTCATCCCTGCACCCACCTACTCCCCAGTCACTGAGGCTTTGTTTCAGAGTCTCTCACTGGTCATTGCTCCTGGCCTACTCTGTCATGTATTTTGCTCACCATGTGAAAAGCTCTGTGAGGGCAGGGTTTTCTGTTTTATCCACAGCTGTATCTCAAATGCCTAAAACAGGCCTTCACATAGTAAGTGCTCAACATATGTTTTTTGCATGAATGAAACAGAAGGACTCACTTCCCAGACTGCCTATGCCCCTAGTCCTTCTGCCTGCAGAGGAGAGTCAGGGGGCTTGGTTGTATTTGGCCCCCATGGGCCTTGGTGAAGAGTTTTAATTTTTTACCCTAAGAACACCGGGGTGACATGAAGGGCTTTTTTTTTTTTTTTTTCTTTTTTTTTTTGAGCAAGATTGTGCCATGGATGATTGACAGGCTAAGAAGGTCCCTTTGGCTCCTGCATGTAAAGAAGGGGCTGAGAGGGGACAAGAGGGAGGCAGGGGAGCAGTTAGGATGTGACTGCAGCAGTTCTCCATGTGAGTACTGTCTCCAGTCAAGCTGCTCAGCCTGAGATCTTGTCCATGCTCAGTTCCAGTTTACACCTTCCAGTGTCTCCTCGTTGCCTACACGATTAAGTCCAGGCACTTTGCAGGGTATGGAAGCCATCCAAGGTGGGGCTCTGCCCACAGTGCCAGCCTTGTTGCTTCCCACTCCCTGCTGGGCATCTGAAGCCGCTTTCAGTCTTGGCCATTTCTGGGTGCTGCTCCCTGCATCTGGAATAGCTGGCACTCGCCTGTTTATCCTTTCGAACTCACCTCAGGCACAATCTCCCACCACACCCATGAAGCCTATACTGAAACCTCGGTCCCCACAGCACTTTGCGTATTCCAGTCCTCCGCAGCCAAGTGTGTCTGCCCCAGAGGGTGACCTCTGGGATGCCAGGGACTCTGCATGTTCCTTGTCCACTCAGGGCCTGCCAGGTAGTAAGTGCTCAGTTGAATGTCGGTTAAGTGGACAGAAGAGTCTAGATGATGGGAGAACTTTAAATGGTTCAGAATGGGATTGAGCACTTTGCTATGTGTGCAGGAGCAGTAGAAGCTAAGGGATTTGGACACTTTTGCCTTTGATAACAGCAGAGGCTTTTCAGGAAGGCTGTGGCAGAGCCCAAGCNCCTGGTGTTGGAGCGCCATCTCTTGTTAACATGGAGGCATGACTGTCTCCTCTGCCTGAGCTCTCCAATAGAAATGTGAATCCTAGAGTGAAATAGAACTTTGGAGATGGCTCAGCCC
>NW_023194704.1:0-691 GCF_002007445.2 Ailuropoda melanoleuca
AGTGATGATGCTTGCAGATTATGGGCAGGGGAAGGGCTGACTTTAAATTTTGGGTCATGATGCTGGTGGCCCGGTGGTTTATAAGATTTCAAGATTCCTCTGGTCTGCAGGACACAACCCAATGGCACTTAGATAGAAGAAAGGCAGAACTCGGTTACTCATGGCTCCAAAGGAGAGAGAGCTACCAACCTGGAGCACACTCGCAGGGGTTTCTACCCAGCAACAGGACAGCAGCAAGTGGGAACCATAGGGGCAGCATAGATATGGCAAGTGGGGTGGGGTTAGCTAGGCTTGTCAGGCTCCCTGCAGATTGACTAACTTGAGTAATTTCTCTGGCTCCTAGGCATGGGGTTCTCCCTAGTTGTCTGGTACTCGGTCCCGGGAATATCAGGGCTGGTACACAGTGGCCTAGAGTGCCACAGGGAAGTTGCTGGGGTGCGGACTTCATAAGCTGATCAGGAAGAGTCCCGATGAGCCCCTAACCAGCGCTTCAAAGCTAAATCAGGACAAAATTCAAAAACCAAAAAAAACCACACTATTTTACACAGGGGCTGCATATCAATCATAGGTTAGTAACATGGGAAGAGGCAGATAGAACTGTCTCATGTGTCATGGATTATAGGGAAAAGGTCTGTACATTAGTTTTGGTTTAAGTGCAAAAGGAGATTTCTTGTGAACTATAGTTTATGGA
>NW_023194705.1:0-2531 GCF_002007445.2 Ailuropoda melanoleuca
TAACAGCATCACATTTCGCATGGTACTAATACGAAAGGCTACACTTCACTAAAATAAATCTCAATTATCTAGCCTTTTACCTACACATTCTTCAGTGCTCCCCTAACCATTTTATATTATAGCAGCAAAATTGTCACTAATGCACATAGCTAAAACAGGATCCTAGAGAATAACCCTAACGTGGTACCTTAAATGCATCATTTACCATTTGCATTCAGACCAGCTTCTCCTTCTGCACCCCTTTTCTTACTCATTTTTTCCCCTTAAAACCATAATGATCTTTGCTGTCCTTCTCATTCTCTCTCCTTCTCTCTCTCTCCCTCCATCCACTCTGTTATCACCTATCTCTCTCTTGTCAACCTTTCTTGCCTGTACATCCAGTCTGGGACCGTGTCAAGTTGATCTTGCTTCCATTAAGTTTTTGTCTGCAGGACTTTATTTTTATCACCACTGACACACCCATTTACTTAATCTTCTGGAATTATTCTTTATTATTCTAATCACTACTGATTTTTATGCCCTCAGTACTTATTTTTACTTCCCATAATGTATGTGTAATTTACTATTGTTTGTTAATTCACCTACTGTATTGTAAACTCCTGGGGGCAAAGTATAAATTTCAATTCGTAGTCTATATCCCCCATAGTAACTAGTGCATTTCTCTGTACATACTCAATAAAGGTTTTTTTAAGAGACTTTTTGTAGGTCTTCAAAAAACTCCAAACTCAGTGCTACAGAAACAGCTGCTTAGTCTTGCTTCATGTTTCAAGATTGATTTGTCTATTAACAGATATTTACTGACCACCTACTGCATCCCAGCCATTATTGCTAGAACTGAAGATACAGCAGTGAATAAGACATGTAGTTTCCAAACATAGGTAACTAACAGTGTTGAAAAAAATAGGAAAAAGAGACAAATAATTAAATGTTTGTAAAGTGTTTGAAATATTCTTTCAAAGCATTTAAGAAATTAAGTCTAGTATCAGGTAGTTACTGTATTATCCATCAAATATATCAATTAGCAACAAAATTGAATCAAAAAAGCAGACTGTACATTTCACTTGTCAGTCACAGTGACCTTGGACAACATCCTTGTAATATCTCCATTTGACTTTGTTAAATGAAGATGATCATTTTCATAATTGGCTAATTCTATGATATTGGTGGTAGTTAATATGCTGTTTTAACTCATTTATGTGAATTTAAATTGCAAGTGGTAGTACTTTGATTCACAGATGTTCTTTTGCTAGTCCCTGAATAATTCAAAGAAATACAATAGTACATACCTAATGAGACTAGTGTATTCTTAAAAATGAGAAGGGAATAGCTATTTTTTGTTTCTTATTTTATTTTTAAAAATGTACCTTTTTCAATGCAATAGTTGTCTGGTTAGGAAAACAAATACCATCCTAGTTTTTTTTTCTCTCTCCAAAAAATGATGATCACAGATGATAGATAAGAAAATTATTTTATATAGTCAATTTAGGTGAAAAAGGAGAATTCTATATCCCACGACCTAAAGAGNGGAGAGTTCTATATCCCACGACCTAAAGAGACATTTATACATGTGACTAAAAGTACTTATACTTGCTCTAATGTATTACATGGAGGCAGGCTCTTCATAATTAATTATTTCCCATCTATCTTGATATAATTATTATATAACATTCATTGAGGATTTGTTATTTCCCAAATAATGTGCTGAATACTTTCAATGAATCATCTTATGCAATCTTCATAATAGCCCTTGGTGTTTAGAAATTATAACTTCTGTATTATAATGCAGTTAGAACAACTAATATTTAGTTAGAAGCAAAGTCTACCTAAAGAATTTTGTCGTTCATTCCTCTATTAAGAGGGAATAGATCTAATTCTTTAACTGATTCCTTTAGAGATGATTGCCAAAAGGGTTATACGCAAATGAACCATGGAACACTACATCAAAAACCAATGCAGTACTGTATGGTGACTAACGTAACATAAAAAAATTAATAAATAAATAAAATGTATGTGGAAATGAAAAAAAAAGTGTTTGGAAATATGTAATAGATGGCCTTCTTTGCTTATTTGTTTTGTAAACTCTGAAGTATATGTATCTTTCTGGTTGGGATCTTTTCTTCCAGTTTGTTTTCCATAAGGCACAGTAGTTGCAGACAGAAAGCATCTGTTGGAAACGTGATTTGAAACTGGTGTAAGGAGCAATTCAGAAAAACAAAAACAAACAAACAAAAAAACAAGGTAAGGTTAGAGATGCAAGTGTGAAAATATGTTCCCCAGGCATTCTAAAATGTATGGTGGCAGGAAGGTTTATAAAAATAAAAAATAAAAAAAATAAATAAAATGTATGGTGGCTCTAATGGATTTCAAACTAAAACATAAAATAAAGTAGCAAGGCTTTGACTAAATTTTATATGACAATATAAATGTCCTTTCTAGGACAATATTGATAATGTATTATTTAAATAAGAATCTCCTAGGGGCGCCTGGGTAGTGCAGTGGTTAAGCGTCTGCCTTCGGCTCAGGGTGTGATC
>NW_023194706.1:0-930 GCF_002007445.2 Ailuropoda melanoleuca
CATCTAATGCAAAAGATGTTAAATGCATGTGAATTTCCTTCCTTCCTTCCCTATTTCTTCCTTCAAGTATTTCCTTTTACAAGTGAAACAAAACCCTAGTGATGTTCCCAGTTGCTTTTTTCCTAAAAAAGAAATCTTTATGGTCATTGTTTCTATGGTAAGAATCATTTTGTTGTTTCCCCAACCAGGGGTATAAATTTTCTGTAGAAAATGGTCTTTGAAAGACGTTTCAGGTGGTGGAGATTGAGGACCTACAACATGTTGAGACAGCTCCACTTTCTGGATTGATCTATGTGACCCTGGTGATGCCATGAAATATGAATTCACAATAGCTCCTTTTTATTGAGTATTGTCACACTGTAAGTAAAAGACACCATGCATGGAGTCCGGTCAGGTTCCTCATCCAAAATTTTTACTCAATTATAAGGCAGGAGCCCCTCACTTTGCTGGTGGCACAGCACACAACGTCGCCATGTCTAAGAAGAGACCATTCACACTGTAGACATGGCAGATTTGTATATTGATTACAATTTTTCTGACAGATGAGAATAAAATCCCAGTTCTAACAAAATCACAAAAGGCCTGAAGATGGGAGTTACATGACAGGTATCTTCCTTTTGCCCCTAAAAATCCATTCTCTGCCCATCTCCACTTATCCTTATTCTGTTTTCTGCCCAGAGAAACTGACGTTTTTTTTCTACAAAACAGAACTTTCATGTCTTCTGGCTTCTTGTTGAAGTTTAGCCAGGGAAGAGCCAAGAGATGAAAAGGTCAAGGGACGGTGAGGTCAGAATTGCTGTCTCCCTGTCTCATCCCTTTTCTGGCAACCAACCCCACGTGACTGTCTCCTCCTACTACATTCCTACTGTAAGTCACACACTTGACCTTGGGGGCTCACTAGTAAACGGAGGCGTATTCACCTTGGGTCCC
>NW_023194707.1:0-889 GCF_002007445.2 Ailuropoda melanoleuca
AAACATGACGAACACAGCACTGAGAAAAACAATTCGGCCAAAACCCGCTTCCAACGAAATGTTTGCTCCCTGGTGAAATCCTCTCAAAACTGCTGGCGGCAATGGAACGAAAAGGCCCAAAACACGTCCGACAGAACCAACACCGTACTGGGACCGTCTTAGCACTATCATCACACTTCGTGAATAGGGAAACATGAGGGAAAGTGGTCACGGAAGCCTGACGAGAGTGCCCCATAGTGGTCTCTGAGACACCACACAGTCCAGGGAAATATCAACGATCATCATCTCTCGTGAGTAAGGGNCAACGAACATCATCTCACTTAAATAAGGGAGTCTAAATGAAAACGTTCAAGAATTTCGAGGACTCAGCGCCCTTCTTATTGGTATTAAAGAAGAGCGTCCAGGATAACACCTCCAGCTAACATCCGCATTTCCTTGGGACCCAGATTCCCCATTGGGTAAATGGGGCCTGGGGATGATCCAGGCCTTAGAACCAAGAAACAAAGTGTGAGGGGAAAGCCCTTGAATCACGACGGCCTTATGGAAGGTGGAACAGGGAATCAAGGTGCTTTGGTACCGTGAGTGAAACACGACGAACACAGCACTGAGAAACACAATTCGGCCAAAACCCGCTTCCAACGAAATGCTTGCTCCCTGGGGAAATCCTGTCAAAACTGCTGGCGGCAATGGAACGAAAAGGCCCAAAACACGTCCGTCAGACCCAACACGGTACAGGGACCGTCTTAGCACAATCGTCACCCTTCGTGAATAGGGAAACATGAGGGAAAGTGGTCGCGGAAGCCTGACGAGAGTGCCCTATAATGGTCTCTGAGACACCACACAGTCCAGGGAAATATCAACGATCATCATCTCTCGTGAGTAAGGGAGC
>NW_023194709.1:0-4256 GCF_002007445.2 Ailuropoda melanoleuca
CAATAAGGAATTCGAAAGTGCTTTGTAAACTGTAAAACACATGCCAATGATAGTTGTTAGTTGCCATTTTGTTATTAGCGCCCATTTAAATCTTTGCTTGTCACAATTAGTTATCATCCTCAACATATAAAGAGGGGAATTTTTGATATTTAAAAAGCTGCAACTTAAGTTCCTCTTAGGACAACAGAACTATCTTTGTTCAAGAAAATACTGGGAATTTTTGGTGCAGAAGGTAAAACCCAAGGACACAAAGAAAGTGAAGGAAAGAGGCAGTTGGTAAAGAGATGGGGAGAGGGCTGGAGGCTGGGGACTGTGGAGTTTAAAGAGCTTTTCAGAACTGGTGGTCTGATATTTACATCCAGGTTGTGTAGCACTGCATTATAACCCCCTCACTGCCCTAACACCGCAGGAAGCCCTCTGCATACACAGCCTTACAGATCAGAGGTTATTGGGCAGTGAAAGAAATCCGGGTGGCATGGAGCATAGGAGTGGCAGCGTAGAAGACAACCAGAGAGCGTGAGGTGGCCAGACAGTCCCTGGCAGTGGCCTCTTGTACCTGCAGCAGGAATTTGGAGCCATAGTTACTAGAAGAAACGTAACCTCACCCACAAGTTCTTTCCTTCTCATGAGGCAGAGCTAGCAGTAAGAGTGTGTGCCTGGCTCTCTCCTTAATGCTTTACTTACAATAGTGTATTGAATTATCACCCCACATTTATGAAGGTATTATTATGCCTATTTTACAGACCAAAAAAAAAAGTAGAGAGGTTAAGTCATCTGCACAAGATCACACAGCAAGTAAAAAGAGTATCCAGTTGTAGAATCTGGGCAGATGGGCTTTTGGACCCATATTTTTTTCACTGTGCTTTAAAGCCAGTGTCATTTGAATCTCAAAGGCACAAGGATCCTATTTGACATCTGGGCTGCAAATTCCTTGGGACTCAAACTAATGGATTCAGAGTTGTGCCATTTAATGGTATTGTGAGTCTATTGGCACTTTTGGAAACCAGATATCAAGTCAGGGCTCACAAGTCCTAGCAGCCCATGGAGGTGAGAGCCCATTGGGATGGCCTTGGCATGAAGGGCATGCAGCATTTCTATTTCTGGGAGCCAATATATCACTGGCTAGGGTATGAGTGGGGAGCAGAGGAACTGACCATGGTTCAGGAAAGATGTAGACCAAATCCAGTAAATTCCTGAGGAAGCCAGTTCAATTTCCAGGATCCAGGAAGTGTTGATAACTAGGATCCATTTCCTTGGGTTGAAGTGATGGACTTGGGGAAGCTGATAGGCCACCCAGAGCAGTATGGGTCCCTAGGAGCCTAGAGTGGTCACTTGGTGGGGGCCGCTGTGTGTGTCCACCCCCCCAAGCACCAGGGAGCAAGAAACACATTGTATCAGAGAAATAGAGTTGAGCCAGGTCAACAAAGCCGTGAGGAGCTGAGGAGGAAAGGAGAAAATAAGAGTGGCAGGTGGGCCACGTGTGAAAGAAATGCAGGGGTGCACAGCTACGGTTCTTATCTGCACGGTCCCAGCCCTTTGGCATAGGAAGCCTGGGCAGACTGCAAGGACTCACGCCAGAAGTGACAGTAATGATTACATGACTGCATTTGATTCTTCAGGGCGCCCCTGAAGGCCTCTTGCATGTTCAAGCTTTCTGGTTTAGCCTTGTGGGTCCATAATCAGCCATCAGCCAGGCCTACTGCCAAAGGAAGTGTCTTCTGAAAGGAAAGGATTTTTTTTTTTTTTTGGAAGGAGTTACCTTTTTTTTTTTTCTTAATTGAGTTGAGAACAGGAGGGAAGTGCAGGGCCATCTGGCTTTGGGCCCTCCACTGCCCTCCTGAAATAAAATAGATTTGGATTGGCCCTGGAAGAGCCATCGTGATGGCTAGAGACTGTGCCCTAGATAAGAAGAGCCAGTTCTCTAAGTAAAAGATTACAAGGCAAGACAAAACAAACCACAAATTAAATACGTAATACTGTGAAATCACTTTGATGAGAAAACAACAAAAAGATATTTTAAAATATAAATAAATACATTTAGCCATTTTCATTCAAGAAAGCCAGAGAACTGCTTTCAAACCCTTTCAAGAATCCTGGAAAAAAAAAAAAAAAATCCAAAGATTAAGAAAATTGGGAAGATGAAATTCTAGTGAGCTGAGAATGGTGTTGTGGGCAGGAAGGCAGATGGGCAGCTTTACAAAAGTGTCATTTCAGGGACATGTAATGGCACCGTGCTCCCTAATAACCCAGCCTTGTCACTGGTGGCTACATTCACTCAGTTGATAATGTATCCCTCTCCAATGGCCTTCTCAGGACTCTAGCACAAAGATTTCTGGAACATGTCAATCCCCTGCCTTGAACTTGTAGACTTAGCTTGCTGGTTATGCAGAAACAACCGGAGGATGTGGGGGTCCCATGGTTATTCAGCATTGGAGAGAGATGGGGGGTGGTAGAGTAGATTTGAGGTAATTTTCTCCTTTCTCCTATATTGCCAATACTTCTTATCCTAGAGACCAATCAGATGCCATCAAATGAGCAATAGAAACTAATATGGGTTTAATGAAATGAGGGCCTTGGATTGACAGTACTTTGTCTTAAGGACTCTCTGGGGCTCTGGCCACATAATTTATTCATAACTTGCTACTCCCCAGGAAGAGAAAAACAGATGGTTCATCTCTATTTTCAAATTGGAGGTTGAAGGACTGAGATCAATAGGCATGATCCGATGGCAAACACTGTTGTCTGGCTATCCTCCAAATCCCCCTTCCGTTTTGCCCTTCTCCCACTCTAAAGAGTGAAAATGCCAGAGACTCATGTTCTAAACCTCCTTTGCCACTGAAGTAGTGCCAACAGAACTGCGCTGGGAGGTCTCTGGAAGGAATTTTCCTCCCTGATCGAAGGTGGGAGGCACACAAGGAGAACAGTTTAATGTGACCCTCCTTTCTGCCTTTTGGACATNCACAAGGAGAACAGTTTAATGTGACCCTCCTTTCTGCCTTTCGGACATGGTTAGGTGAGGATATAGTACCTGGAGCTGTGGCAACCATCTTGTGAGCATGAGGAGGGGGCCGAATACTGAATGAGGTGACAATCTGGTGTCTTGGTGTCATAGAAATGCTAAACTTACCCAGCAACCCCCTACCTCCAGATTTCTTGTTGAGTAAATAAAAACATATTTATTGTTTAAGGCCCCACATTTCAGGTTTTTCTGTTACTTGTAGCCAAAAATATTCTTTTAAATTTTAGTTGAAATAAACAGAGCAGCACAAATAGTATATCTGAAAATACAGAATGATGGAGTCAAGGTGGCAGTGCAGGGGGCAGTGTGGACTTCTATTAGAGGCTGGGATATTGGTAACACTTATTAGGTGGTGACAAGATATTTGTTTCAGACTCTTGATTTTTATGCCTTGAAATTCAAACTGAAACAGGGAAACTAAAGGGACCCCATGAAAAACTGCTTTATTCTCTCCTTTTCCTTCTTCCATTCTTGCTAGGACCTACACCCCCACCTTACACAGGCCTTATAGAACAGATAAAATAGGTCCTCCTTGCAAAGGTCAAGGAATTAACGATTTCTATGGAGTCTGCCAGCATGTAGATAACACCTAAGGAGTGACCCAGCAGGGTCACCATGAACATTTTTCAAGACAACTGACTCATCAAGACCCTGGCTCCAGGGCATAAGTGACATATGGAATACACCTAAACACTTGACTTTGTTCCTGGATGCTGGAGAGGACATGTACACAGACCACCGTCCTCAATAAAACCCCAGCCTCCGAGCAGAGAGTCACTTTCCTTGCCCAGTCTCTCAGACGCTCTGTTTCTATCTATACTCTTTTGCTATGTCTTCAATAAACCCTGTTCTCACTTCCTCTCTGCTCATTTGATTTCCATCCTGTGTGAAGCCAAGGACCCTCTTGGCTGGTCCTGCAGGACCCCTGTGGGTCCTGGGACCCAGCCAGCCTGCAACATAAGCACATGCCTACTGAGGCTATAGTGTGAAGGGAAATGGTGAGAAACACTGAAGATACTGGTTTATGTTGGCTACTTCTTGCAGCTTTTGGCAAGGTCCTACAAGAAGAAGATAAACACAGGTTAGAGAAGATCTGTCATTAGCGAAGGAAGAAAAAGATCTCTTCTGGGATGCTCTCTGCTGCTAACCAGTGATCTAAATTGACTGAAAATTCCACAATTTGGAGACTTGTTGGAGTCAGAGGCAGGAAAGTATAGACAGAGCAAGAAATAAGACC
>NW_023194710.1:0-937 GCF_002007445.2 Ailuropoda melanoleuca
AGCCACTCTGGAAAACAGTATGGAGGTTCCTCAAGATGTTAGGAATAGATCTACCCTATGACCCAGCTATCGCACTACTAGGTATACAAATATCTTTGCACCCCAAAGATACAGATGTAGTGAAAAGAAGGGGCATGTGCACCCCAATGTTCATAGCAGTGATGTCCACAATAGCCAAACTGTGGAAGGAGCAAAGATGCCCTTCAATAGACAAATTAATAAAGAAGATGTGGTCCATATACACAATGGAATATTACTCAGCCATCAGAAAAGATGAATATCGACCATTTGCATTGACATGGATGGAACTGAAGGGGATTATGCTAAGTGAAGTAAGTCAAGCAGAGAAAGATGATTATCATATGGTTTCACTCACATGTGGAANCACATGTGGAACATAAGGAATATCATGGAGGACATTAGCAGAAGGAAGGGAAAAACGAAGGGGGGAAATCAGAGAGGGAGATGAACAGTGAGAGACTATGGACTCTGGGAAACAAACTGAGGGTTTCAGAGGAAGGGAGGGTGGGGGATGTGTTAGCCTGGTGATAGGTATTAAGGAGGGCATATATTGCATGGAGCACTGGGTGTTATATACAATGTCATGGAACTTTACATCAAAAACTAGGGATGTACTGTATGGTGACTAACATAACATAATAAAAAAGGGGGTCTCTCTTTCAAAGCCAGTGAGTTTTGGGGGTACTACTGTAGGCATTTTGAGATCAGCAATTAATTTGATATTGCTCATAGCTGCATGGTTTCCTATAATGCACATTGGCTTTCTTTCTTCAGTCTTTTTCTTTCTTTCTTTTTGTTCTCTGGTTTGTTTCACATGACCTATCTTCAAGCTCATTGATTTTTTCCTTCTCCTTGAATACTTTTCTTCATTTCATTCATTGTATAACTCAGTTTCAGAATTTTTCTTTGGTTCTGT
>NW_023194711.1:0-584 GCF_002007445.2 Ailuropoda melanoleuca
GAGACTCATTTACTAATTTTAAAATGTCTTCCAGACGGGCAGAAGCCTTTTGGGACTCAGAAGCGCTGGTGGGCACCATTTTTGCACTCCCCCTGTAATTTGACAGTGCTGGTGGGCAACACTATGGCCCCACGCTCCCCTGTGGCCCTGTGAAAGCTGGTGTGCACCCCACCCAGCCCAGTGCTCTCCCTCAGCCTTGCTAAAGCTGGTGGGGTATATGCAGTCTGTTCAGGGGATGCCCCTTGGTCGTCCGACTCTGGTGGCTGGGGAGGTGGTGGTGGGGGCTTGCGTTCCTGGGTCCTATAGATTGTGACAAGCGGAGAGACAGTTCTTGGCAGGCTACTACCCCCAGGGCACCACACAGACAGCAGACTGAAACACAACCCTAATCTTCCTGTGAAAAAGGCCTATTTACTTGTCCTGGCACTTCAACCCGGAGAGCAGACTTNAGAGCAGACTTAGGTTTGCCACACATCAAGAGGCTACGGAAGAGCCAACTGGGAGAGCAGGGTGGGGACGCCATGTTTGTGCTCTCCCTTGGTCTCACTGCAGCTCGCCGGTACCTCTCAGAAAGGAGCTCATAT
>NW_023194712.1:0-571 GCF_002007445.2 Ailuropoda melanoleuca
TTGGTTATTAAACTCATATGTGGCAGCAAAGACCCGTTTTAGCTTTAAAATGCCCAAAACAAAGTCCTATTGTGATAATGCAGACTTCTATTACCAATAAACATTGGCCACCTTCCCAACTAACAGTTCCGTCAATGGAACTTTGCCTATGCTGTTCACCACATCTGGACTCTCTCATTTGTTTATTTCTTCCACCTACCTGTGCATTTATCAAGAGGCAGCTCCAGTCCTTCTCCCTCCCTGAAAGACTATTATTATTCTTTTCTCCCTTCTTTCAGCAAGGGTCCCTAGTACAATCCAGTTTATGACTTCTTATTGTTTCATACACAGTAGTTCTTTTCTGTGCCACTAGGTAATAAACTANGTAGTTCTTTTCTGTGCCACTAGGTAATAAACTATTCTAAGGACTCAAGCCTAAATCCTCACTTTTATTTCCAAAGCACAAGAGCCCATTGCTAAACCTATAATAGCAATGCCATACATACCTAGTGATTGACTGACTTTAGCATTATGATATGAGTCTGACAGTGAGAGACACAGTCCCTGCCTCATGTAGCTTACTACCTAGTCT
>NW_023194713.1:0-751 GCF_002007445.2 Ailuropoda melanoleuca
TATCTATCTATCTATCATCTATCTATCTATCTATCATCTATCTATCTATCTATCTATCATCTATCTATCATATATCTATATATATATCACTTCTTTTTTTTTAAAGATTGATTGATTTGAGAGAGAGTTGGGGGAGGGGCAGAGGGACAGAATCTTTAAGCAGACTCCCCACTGAGCATGGAGCCACACATGGGCCTGGATCTCAAGAGCCACGAGTTCATGACGTGAGCCAAAACCAAGAGCTGGATGCTCAACCGACTGAGCCATCCCGGTGCCCCTATGCCACTTCTTTATCGATTCATCAGTCGATGGACATTTGGGCTCTTTTCATAATTTGACTATTGTTAATGATGCTGCTGTAAACATCAGGGGTGCGTGTGCCCCTTCAAACCTAGTAGTGCAATTGCTGGGTTGTAAGCTAGTTCTATTTTTAACTTTTTGAGGAACCTCCATAATGTTCTCCACAGTGGCTGCATGACTTTGCATTCCCACCAACAGTATAAGAGGGTTCCCCTTTCTCCACATCCTCGCCAACATCTGTTGTTTCCCGTGTTGTTCATTTTAGCCATTCTGACAGGTGTGAGGTGGTATCTCATTGTGGTTTTGATTTGTATNAAGGTGTGAGGTGGTATCTCATTGTGGTTTTGATTTGTATTTCCCTGATGATGAGTGATGTTGAACATCCTTTCATGTGTCTGTTGGCCATCTGGAGGTCTTCTTTGGAAGAATGTCTATTCATGTCTTCTGCCCA
>NW_023194714.1:0-5254 GCF_002007445.2 Ailuropoda melanoleuca
AGAATAATTAGAACTAACATTTGCACAGTGCCCTGCCACTCTGACAGAGCAGTTCCACCATGCTCTCTCACCGACTCCTCACAACAACCCGAGAGGCAGACATTATTGCTATTATTAACTGAGGCTCCGAGAGGTTAAGTGACTTGCCCAAGGTCACTCAGCTAGTAAGTGAGGCATGGCTCCAATTTGGGTCTCCGGACTCTAAATTCTATCCTCCTTCTGCTGCCCCACGCTCCTTCCTCTGTGCAGTATGTGCAACCCTTTGTTCGTTCGTTCATTCATTCATTCATTCATTCATGTATTCACTCAACAAATATTTATTGAGCATCAGTCATGGGCCAGACTCGTGCTAGGTGCTAACTGCTTGACTGCACCTTCTCGCCTCGCTCTCCTGGCAGACTAATGAGCTGGACGCTTTTCCCATCCCCATTTTACAGTAGAGGAAATGAGGACAGACTTAGTGACAGAGTTGAGATTTGAGTCCCCAGAATGAGTCGGAGAGCTCCAGCCCCATGCCATCCCACTCCCATGTGCGCGCACACCCAGAATCACACACACGTCTGCCTGTGTGCCGGGCGCGTGCACTCTCCTAGGCAGGGACTGGGGCAGCAAGCGACCTGCCCGGGCCCCACGTATCAGAGCCCCCAGCCTGTCCCTGTCACCCAGACATTTCAACTGAACAGGCCCAGAAAATCAAGGATAGGATTTTCTCCAAAATGCCATTGGCATCTCTTGGGACAGAGTCACATTTTCCTACTGATTACACAACACCGTAGCATTTACAATAGTCACTCCATCCGTCAATACCAGTTGGAGGTGGTAAGAAACGTCTCCCCCACCCCCACCCCATGCTGACCCAGGCTGAGCAGAGGCAGGATGCAGGGAAGAGGGGACATGGCCCCTGCCCTTCACAGAACCCAGGGATAAAGGAGAGATGTACCCTCTCCCCCAGGGATGGCCTGGGGGTTACTGTCACTAAGACCCACAGATCACAGAGTCGCACAGACTTAGATCTGATCCAGGCTTTGTGCTCTCTAGCCATGTGACTTGCGAAATTTAATTATTTCTTCTATAAGAGCTTTGGTTGCCTTGTGTGCAAAATGGGGACAATGAAACCTTCATCACGGGGCTATCTGTGCAAACTGAAGGGGGCGCTGTTTTGAGCACCGGGTGAGCAGGAAGACTTGCAGGCTGGTGGACCTGAGCTGAGACATAGTCTCAGACCCCGTCCTGTCCTCTCTTGGAAGGGCAAGCCTGATTTCCCAATGGAATTGCCTGGGGTCTCCTCTCTCTGCACTCCAAAAGAGAGTCGAAGTGAAGGCAGGTGACGAAGTGGGTTGACATCTGTCGTGCACCCGTCACACCAGTATGGTGCCAGGCATGCTTAGAGGTCTGAGTCTAGGGGCCTCTCTTCTTTTGACACTGAGCCTGTGGGTCAGGAGGCACGTGAATCCATGACCTCATCTAGGCCAACCCAGGGAGCAGAGACGGGATAAGACTTCAAAGAACAAGGGGCCCACATCACAGGAGCCATGCGTGTGTGCGCATGGGTGAGTGTGTGTGATGTGTATCATTGTGGAAACAACATGGTTTCTGAGGCTTGGGTTTCTCTCCTCATTTACTTAGTAAATGTATATTGAACACCTACTATGTGCTAGGATTGTTCTAGATGCTGGGGCTACAACCATGAACAAGATGGGGAAAATTGCAAACCTCATGGAGGCTGGATTCTAGTCCGGGAGACAGACCATGTGCATGTAAACAAAAAGTCCTGAATCCTAGCTCTGCTGTGGGTCTTTGAGCAAACCACTTGGCCTCTCTGAGCATGAGCGGCTCCATTTGGGATATTACATAACGACTCCTGCCTCACAGTGCAATTCTGAGAGAACATACATAAACCGAAAATGTGTGGCAAACTGGAAAGCTCTGTGCTCATGTGCATTACTCCGGGTGTATATAAACACGTGTGCTTGCCAACACCTGTTTTCCTTGGCTCGCTGAATACAGCACCTGTGGGACTCCGGAACTGGTCCCAAATTCCATAAAACCCACAACTCCTCCCACCAGAAACGACGGGAGGAAACCACATGGCGCTGATACACTGACTTTGGGTTTGATTTTGCCGGAGACAGCACACCCTGCAAGTTTCTCTGCTGAGAGTGTGTTTCTCAAGCCCCTTGCGCTAACGGGTTTTGTGTTGAGCACAGAGGACGTGGTGCTGAACTCTGGAAGCGCCCTATGCCTAGGGAGTGGGCATGCAAGGCCAGTCCCAGGCGGTGGCGAGAAAGCCCAGTGAGGGGCACGGACAGAGGTGTCCCTGGGCAGAACTGTTATCCTTCAAGTGTTCCTTCCCTATCTCTGGCTTTGAAAAACCTCACTTTCCACTGGACGCCAAGAGCTTGGCACCGGCATCGGAGCATCGGCGCCCTAGTGGCTCCCAGGGCAAATCACCCACCTCCGTCCACCCCCTGCCCATGCTGCCCGGCCCAGCTCAGTCAGTCTGGCCCCATCACACACATTCCAAACCTTCCAGATCAACCCAGCCCAACCCCTCTACCCAACCCCGGCCAACCTCACCCACCCCACTCATTCCAACCCCTCCCCCCCAGCACAGCAGCCTGGGTTCCTCTCTCCTTCTAGTGTGCCTTTTTGCCCCGCAGAAGCTGACAAGCTAAAATCGACATTTCCCAGACTGCCCTGTGCTTAGAGGATTGGATGTGATGCATGTTTCAGCAAACGCCGTGCACCCATGCGAGGCAATTCATTCCAAAATGAACCCAATGGGCAGAAGGGCAGGAAAAGAGATAGCCACTCAAAACAATATTTGCAAAAATAACATGTGCAAAACCAGAGAGAACGGTATGGTGTGCCCTATGTCCCTCTCACCAGCTTCAACAGCTGTGAACACGTTCTCACTTTTGCTGTTATCTCCCCAAGGAATTTTTTTATCACATTTTTTTCCCCTGAAGACAGACCCTGTCTATGCTTTCATCCTGAGGTGTGCGTTTAGCTGGTTTGGACATCCAGGGGAGCGTGTTTCTGGAGCCAGCAGCTCCCCGGGCGGCTTCCTGACTTGGCAGACAGCTTTCTGCCGGCTGTGAAGGGAGCAGCTGCCTTGGTGGCCCAGTTCTGCGGCACTGCTCTGGGAGGNACTGCTTTGGGAGGTGGTCCCGAAGAGGCAGCCTGGACTCTGTTTCTTCAGCTCTACAAGTGTTTCGGTAAGCCGTTAAAACCCCATTCAGACGCTGATTTCTCCTTAACCGATCCAGAGGAGACTGTGTGTTGGCAACTAAACACTAACCAATCCCCCACCCGACCTAACCTCACCTGCCCAGGCCAGTCCATCCCCAAACCACTCCAACCCACCCAAGACAGTTCAGTCCAGCCTGACCCTGACCAGGGTCGCTCAGCCGAACCCAGCCTTTACCAATGGATGCCCCCCGTCACTTCTTTCCACCTCAGCCCATCTACACGCCACGCAACCTATCCCAGTCAGCCTATGCTCACTGTCTTGAGTCTAAACAGGCCGTTTATTTCTAACTCAACCTGTATGATCCCATCAAATTCATCCCAACTCAGTCCCTCCCGGCCCTAATCCTACCTATCCAGTGACTCTCGACTTAACCCATTCCACGGGAACTGGGCAACACAGCCCTCTACNAGCTGTCTACTTCCACACATATTTACTGAGTATCTTTTGGGAGCCACCCCGAGGGAGCAGAGCGAACTTGAACTTCTCTACAGATATAAGGCTGCATTCTCTCTTAGCGCTTCTATTCTGTCTCCCTCTTTCCTGTTTCTCCCCCCATCCACCCTCTCCGCCATCAACCCCGCCTCCTTGTCTGTGTTCATTCCCTTTGGCCACCAAGTGCTCTCGCAGTACCTCCCGGGTGTTCCAGGCCTCCAGGGGAAGCCTCTCTCCATCCCAGGCCTGCCTTCCTGGAGAGTGCCCTTAGAACCTCCACTTCTACAAAGCCTACCCAGTAGAGTAGGCAGAATTTCTAGAATGGTTTCCCCAAGGTGTCCTATCCTAATCCTGGAACTTGGGAATAAGAGGAGACATGACTCCTGCGATCACATGGTGTTGTGTGGTCCAGTTGACCTTAAGATGGGGAAGTTATCCTGGATTAGCTGGGTGGCCCCACTGAAATGACATGAGCCATTAAAAGCAGTGAGCTTTCTCCAGCTGAGGGCAGGAGTAGTCAGAGAAATGCAGCAGGAGCGGATATTAGAGGGAGTGGGAGCATGAGAACTTGCCTTGCAGCTGCTCGCTTCACAAACGGGGGAGACCATTTAGATAGCTGAAGTCAGCAAGGAGATGGACACATTGGGCCATACCTGCAAGGACTGGGATTTTGCCAACAACCTGGAAGTACATTCTTCCAGAGCCTCCCCGCAAGACCCCAGCCAGCTGTCACCTTGATTTTGAACTTGTGAGGTCCTGACCAGAGGACCCAGATGAGCCCTTTTGGATTTCTGGTCTACCGAGTGGGAGGTAATGCCGTGTTGCTTTAAGTTGTTAAATTTGTGGTAATATGTTACATGACAACAGAAAACAAATGTTCTTGTCTTATGTCCACTCTCTCAGAATTATCAGGATTTTTTCCTAATCAAGTTGAAGAATTAATTATTGTAGAATAGGCGAATAGAATATTGGACCCAAATACACCTGGTTCCAGTTCTAGCTCAGTCACCTACCGGCCAGGTGACCTCAGCCATGTTATGAGACCCTTCTAAGCAGAACTTCCCTCATCAGTAAAACTAAAGATAATGTGTTTCCTGGTCAGTTTGCTTGGAGGATTAAGTATAATCTACATTCCATGTCTGGCACATAGTAGGGTTTAACTGTTTTTGTTGGGATAGCAATAAGCTCATATGAACAATCAGTTCCTAAGTATTAGAGTAAGTGAAGCTGTTATTTTTAGAATTTTTTATTATTATTGTGTGTGTGAAGCTGTTATTTTTTTTTTTTTACCACCGTCACTAACGGTAGGACAGTTATGATACAAGACCATCAACTTAACACAGAAGAAGAGCCAATCGTGGCGTTTAGGGCACTCTGATGGGGACGGTACTCTGCAGAGGTCACCAGCTCTGCCTGGGTTCGAATCTGGGCCTCGGAGTAGTCAACTGGAAGCACTGGGAGGCCACAGGAGGAAGGAAAAGCAGAGAAAAGGACCCAATATTCAACAGATAAATGAATCCGTTCAGTACCCACGAAACGCCCCACCTGGTCCACCTGTCTGGAAGGCAG
>NW_023194715.1:0-795 GCF_002007445.2 Ailuropoda melanoleuca
ATATGGACCACAGCTTCTTAATCCAGTCATCTGTTGAAGGGCATCTCGGCTCCCTCCACGATTTAGCTATTCTGGACAATGCTGCTATGAACATTGGGGTGTATATGGCCCTTCTCTTCACTACGCCTGTATCTTTGGGGTAAACACCCAGTAATGCGATGGCTGGGTCATAGGGTAGCTCAATTTTTAACTTTTTAAGGGACCTCCACACTGTTTTCCANCCTCCACACTGTTTTCCAGAGTGGCTGTACCAACTTGCATTCCCACCAACAATGTAGGAGGGATCCCCTTTCTCCACATCCTCTCCAACAATTGTTGTTTCTTGCCTTGTCTATCTTTGCCATTCTAACTGGCGTAAGGTGGTATCTCAGTGTGGTTTTGATTTGAATTTCCCTGATGGCTAATGATCTTGAACATTTTTTCATGTGTCTGTTAGCCATTTGTATGTCTTCATTGGAAAAGTGTCTGTTCGTATCTTCTGCCCATTTTGTGATTTGTTTGTTTCTTGCGTATTGAGTTTGAGAACTTCTTTGTAGATCTTGGATACCAGTCTTTTATCTGTAGCATCATTTGCAAAAATCTTCTCCAATTCCGTGGGCTGCCTCTTAGGTATTTTTATTGACTGTTTCTTCAGCTGTGCAGAAGCTTTTCATCTTGATGAAGCCCCCCAAAAGTTCATTTTATCTTTTGTTTCTCTTGCCTTTGGAGATGTGTCATGAAAAGCGTTGCTTTGGCCAATGTCATAGAGGTTGCTGCCTATGTTCTCCTCTAGGATTTTGATGGATTCCTGTCTCA
>NW_023194716.1:0-1166 GCF_002007445.2 Ailuropoda melanoleuca
TTTTATTGCCCATTCTCTTTATTCTCTCTTTGTTCTCTTTCAATCTCAAACTTCAATTTTCTGAGGAGCCATAGGGAAAACCTAGCCCCAGGGCAGAAAGTGCCAGGCCACCCACACATGTCAAGCGAGGAGACTCCTTCCTTATCTCTGTCCTCGGAGGGCTGGCTCCCCAGATAACCTTGCCCCAGGAGACCCCTGAGATCCTGCCTCTGGGACAGGGTGGCAATTATTACCTCCCTAGGAGACCCACACGCACCCTCTGGAAAGGGTCCACACCACCTCGGCGTTCTAGAAGGAGACCTCACATTTTATAATCCAGCTGCTCTGGAAAATACATGCATGTGAATTTCTGCCTTCCTGTCCCTGAGCAGGAGCCCCCAGGACCGGCCAATTCCCAGGNAGCCAATTCCCAGGAGACACAGCAGTGAGAGACCGGCACGGATCTCTGGCACATGTGTTGAATTTCAGACCAAGACACCTTATTTTGTGGGATTTTAAGAAGACATTTCTATTGGGCAGGTCCTGCAGGCCTGGCTCCACAGAGAGACAGATGGGGCTAGACGGGGCTGTTCTGCTGTGACCACCGGGCGAAGGAACAGTCTCTTAGGAGCCATTCTGTCAACTTCATCCAGGTCTTTGTTTTGGGGACAGTGACCAGCTACGGCCAGCACTGCCCCGCTGTGAAGTGCTCGTCTGCCGCCACACGGCTGGGGCCCATCCCCCGTGGCAGGGCCTCTTCTGGGCTGCCACTCTTGGCCCGACCTTCGCCCTCCCCTACCTAGACAACCAAGCAGGCTGCTTGCACACCTACCTGGTCTCTGCAGAGCCAGGGTGATCTTTGGAAAGCATAAACCAGCTCACATCATGCCTGGCTTCACATTCTTCAGTGATTTCTCACCATATATAAAATAAAATGTCATCGCCTTACTGGGGTCCGTGAGGCCCTGCGTGATCTACCTCTCCGACTGCCCCCTCATCCCTGCTGCTGAATCCCTGTCTTGGCAACACACCAAGCCTCTTCTTACGTCAGCATCTGTATACCTGATGCTCCCTCTGGAAGGTTCCCGCCTAGATCCAAGAATGCCTGGCTTCCCTTTACCATTCAGGTCTCAGCTCAATGTCACCTCCTAAGAGGCTCTCCCCAGTCACTCGGGTGAAGTACCCCC
>NW_023194717.1:0-567 GCF_002007445.2 Ailuropoda melanoleuca
TCTATCTATCTATCTATCATCTATCTATCTATCATCTATCTATCTATCTATCTATCTATCTATCTATCTATGTACCTATCATCTAACTATAGATATATATATCTTGCTAATACTTGGTTTTTTTTGGTCTTTTTGATAATAGCCATTCTAACAGGTGTGAGGTGATATTTTATTGTGGTTTTAATCTGTAGTGCCCTGATGATTAGTGATATTGATCATCTTTTCACACACATGTTGGCCATCTGTATATCTTCTTTAGAAAAATGTCTATTCAGATACTCTGCCCATTTTTAAATTGGATTATCTTGCTGTTGTTGTTTTTGTTTTGTTTTTGCCATTGAGTTGTATGACTGCTTCATATATGCTGGATATTAATCCCTTATTAGATATATGTTTTGCAAATATTTTCTCCCACTTGGTGGNCTCCCACTTGTGGGTTGGCTGGCCTCCCAACTTTTAAGGCATGTTTATGCAAATTTGTTATCTAGCTGAAGATTTCTTTTATGTTATAAATATGACACGGTGACATATTTACCTCCATTGAGTTTTAGAGCGGCAGGAACAGTC
>NW_023194718.1:0-773 GCF_002007445.2 Ailuropoda melanoleuca
GTGTTGAGTTGTATCAGTTCTTCACATATTTTGGATACTAACCTTTTACTAGTTACGTCATTTGCAAATATTTTCTCCCATTCCATAGGTTACCTTTTAGTCTTGTTGATTGTTTCCTTCACTGAGCAGAAGCCCCTTATTTATTTTTTTTAAGATTTTTTTTTATGTATTTGACAGAGAGATAGACAGCCAGTGAGAGAGGGAACACAAGCAGGGGGAGTGGGAGAGGAAGAAGCAGGCTCCCAGCGGAGGAGCCTGATGTGGGGCTCGATCCCACAACACCAGGATCGCGCCCTGAGCTGAAGGCAGACACTTAACGACTGAGCCACCCAGGCGCTCCAGAAGCCCTTTATTTTGGTATAGTCCCAATAGTTCATTTTTGCTTTTGTTTCCCTTGCCTCAGAAGACATATGTAGAAAAATGTTACTACAACTGATGTCAGAGACCTTATTGCCTGTGTTCTCTTCTAGGATTTTTAGGGTTTCAGGTCTCACATTTAGGTCTTTAATCCACTTTGAGTTTATTTTTGTGTATAGTATAAGAAAATGGTCCATTTTCATTCTTTTGCATGTAGCTGACTAGTTTTCTCAACACCATTTGTTGAAGAGACTGTCTTTTTCCCATTGGATATTTTTTCCTGGTTTGTAAAGGATGAATTGACCACATAATTATGGGCTCATTTCTGGGTTTTCTATTCTGCCTTATTGATGTATGTGTCTTTTCTTTTTTTGTGTGTGTCAGTACCATACTATTTTGATTCCTGCAGCTTTGTA
>NW_023194719.1:0-701 GCF_002007445.2 Ailuropoda melanoleuca
GATGGGTGATGATAGTGCTAAGACGGTCCCTGTACGGTGTTGTTTCTGACGGACGTGTTTTGGGTCTTTTCATGCCATTGTCGCCAGCAGTTTTGACAGGATTTCCCCAGGGAGCAAGCATTTCGTTGGAAGCGGGTTTTGGCCGAATTGTCTTTCTAAAAAGTTCTCTGTTCGTCGTGTTTCACTCACGGTACCAAAGCACCTTGATTCCTGTTCCACTTTCCATCAGGCCGTCGTGACTTCACGGGCTGTCGCCTCACACTTTGTTTCTTGGTTCTAAGGAATGAATCTTCCCCAGGCCCCTACACCCAATGTGGAATCGGGTTCCCCATTGAAAAGGCCACTGTTCGCTGGACGTGTTTTCCTGGACGCTCTGCTTTATTACCAATGAGAAGGGCGCTGAATCCTCGAAAATCCAGAACCTTTTCATTCATGCTCCCTTACTCACCAGAGACGATGATCGTTGATATTTCCCTGCACTGTGTGGGATCTCAGAGACCACTATGGGGCACTCTCGTCAAAATTCCGCGACCACTTTCCCTCATGTTTCCCTATTCACGAGGGGTGATGTTGTGCTAAGACTGTCCCTCTACGGTGTAGTTTCTGAGGGACGTGTTTTGGTCCTTTTCGTTCCATTGCCGCCAGCAGTTTTGACAGGATTTCCCCAGGGAGCAAGCATTTCGTTGGAAGCGGGTTTTGGC
>NW_023194719.1:867-1177 GCF_002007445.2 Ailuropoda melanoleuca
CCCCAGGCCCCTACACCCAATGTGGAATCGGGGTCCCCAGTGAAAAGGCTGCTGTTCGCTGGAGGTGTTTTTAGGACTCTCTGCTTTATTAACAATGAGAAGGGTGCTGAGTCTTTGATAATCCTGAACCTTTTCATTCATGCTCCCTTACACACGAGAGATGATGATCGTTGATATTTCCCTGCACTGTGTGGGGTCTCAGAGACCACTATGGGGNACAGAGACCAATATGGGGCACACTCGTCAGGCTTCCGCGAAAACTTTCCCTCATGTTTCCCTATTCACGAAGCTTGATGATAGTGCTAAGACG
>NW_023194720.1:0-220 GCF_002007445.2 Ailuropoda melanoleuca
CAAAACTGCTTTGCCATTTCTAATAGTATACTGCTGCTTAATATTTGATTTCATATTCTATTTTTTTAGATGTTTTATACATACCCCTTTTCACTAGCATTGTAATTTTGATATCTGAAGCCTTTTGAGAGTTTATTTACTTTGGATTGTGTCTGCTGACTGTAGCTCCCTGGTGGCTTGTTTCTTTTTGCAGTTGGTGGTATAAAAGTTTCCCCCGTTG
>NW_023194720.1:437-651 GCF_002007445.2 Ailuropoda melanoleuca
CGTTGATTAAACTTAATCACAGAAGTGCTGAGGGGCCACAGTGTGTCACTGTCATAGGGACAGGTGGGGCTAGGTAGGGAGAGAGAGTGCACTCCCTGATCAGGCTCACAAAAATTCCAAAATGCTAGAGATGAAAGGACACCAGAGATGAGGGAACAAACCAGGCCATGCTGTCCTAGGAGTCAGAGGTGGGGTCTTGTTACAACAGCTACTT
>NW_023194721.1:0-951 GCF_002007445.2 Ailuropoda melanoleuca
CATTCTCATTCTGCTTTTGACAGTATGATCACGAAGCCACAGCTCATTAAAAAGTGAGAATTGGAATAGGTTGTGTGAAAGTACACACTGGACTGTAGTGTGTCAGGAGGGCTGCAGTCCGCTGCCCTGGCCCTGCAGACAGATCGTTCATTCAAGAAAATGTCAGAGCTTGTCTTGGCAGATAGAGACTATATTTGGACGGAAATTCTGCAAATGATAAGGTATACAAAGACAGCATTACTAAGCCAGAATGTTCGCATATGCACTTGGAGTCATTCTTCCAGTAGCCGCGATGAGATTTTTTTGATGGGTCTGTATTCTCTTTCCTGATAGCCCCGGTGACAAAGCCCACATTTCTGAAATGATGAGCTGGAAATAAGGTTGCAGACACGAGCCAGGAGTTAGTGACTTAGTCACATGAATGTCGGGTTCATGACCTGAGGCTCGGCCACAGCACGCCCAGCCAAACGAGCTAACCGGACACGAGCGTCAAACAGTTATACACGTTTGGGGGACACTTGTGGTCTTGATGAACTAAAACAGAAAACGTTCCACACAAAACTCTGTCCCTGGTTTTGATTTTTACTCCAAACTGGCTGAAGCTCTTGTTTGGAGAAGTTGGCTGTCGGCAGCTTGTGTTCTAACCTGTCACGGAAAACGCAGTCACATACAAAAATAGAGAAAAGTGTATAAAAACCCTTACGTGCCCATCATTCAGCTTCAGCCGTGGTCCGCTCNATGCCCATCATTCAGCTTCAGCCGTGGTCCGCTCGTGGCCTTTTCGTTTTCATCCGTAGTCCCCGCTGCTTTTCCTCCTCTTCCTGCGTTACTTTGAAACAAATTTGGGGAACAGCTCACTGCAGTTGAGATCGTCACTACGCTCTTTAGACAGAAACCCAGGGAAAGATCAAAACAAATCAAAGAACCACACCTGCCAATTGACTTCGAGTT
>NW_023194722.1:0-588 GCF_002007445.2 Ailuropoda melanoleuca
GGGCGCTAGAGAGAGCAGAGCTGTCCATGGTAGCCACCCTGAATGTGTCTGCCAAAGGGAGAATCAATAGAACTTGGTTTCAGATTAGGAATGCGGGGGGGAGAGTGGCTCCAAGCAGGGTGTGCTAGAGTTGGCCATAGGTTATACAGGTGACGTTTTGCGGGATTGAGCTAACCAGCATCATAGGGCACAATTTGGACCTTGACATCTGTCAGGAAGGGACCAGAAGAGCAGCAAATGGTCCCCTCACTGCTCTTCCAAGACTAAGCCTCCTTTGCAAAGGGTAAAGCAACCAATTCTGTAGGAGGCTGTTTAAGGTGAAAAATATCAGTGTACTTGGGGTTTCTCATTTATTTCACAGTACTCTAAAAGTGAATGTGATTACAGCAGCATTTCTCTCAGAAAAGCCAAACAAGGTCTCCACCTGAAGAAAGTGATTCCGTAGACTATGTCCATGANTATGTCCATGACAGACCTGGCAATGCTCTCCCAGTGCCTACACACCGACATGTTGTAATTTTTTCTTGATGGTTAGACATACTCTGTTGTTACTCAGTCCGACTCCTCTGAAACTGTTGCCAACAGCCC
>NW_023194723.1:0-996 GCF_002007445.2 Ailuropoda melanoleuca
GGGCTGTTGGCAACAGTTTCAGAGGAGTCGGACTGAGTAACAACAGAGTATGTCTAACCATCAAGAAAAAAATTACAACATGTCGGTGTGTAGGCACTGGGAGAGCATTGCCAGGTCTGTCATGGACATGGTCTACGGAATCACTTTCTTCAGGTGGAGACCTTGTTTGGCTTTTCTGAGAGAAATGCTGCTGTAATCACATTCACTTTTAGAGTACTGTGAAATAAATGAGAAACCCCAAGTACACTGATATTTTTCACCTTAAACAGCCTCCTACAGAATTGGTTGCTTTACCCTTTGCAAAGGAGGCTTAGTCTTGGAAGAGCAGTGAGGGGACCATTTGCTGCTCTTCTGGTCCCTTCCTGACAGATGTCAAGGTCCAAATTGTGCCCTATGATGCTGGTTAGCTCAATCCCGCAAAACGTCACCTGTATAACCTATGGCCAACTCTCGCACACCCTGCTTGGAGCCACTCTCCCCCCTGCATTCCTAATCTGAAACCGAGCTCTATTGATTCTCCCTTTGGCAGACACATTCAGGGTGGCTACCATGGACAGCTCTGCTCTCTCTAGCGCCCATATTGTAAGTGCACTATGAGGTCCGCTTTCTCCAAAGATGCAGAATATTTCCATCATTGTAAAAGTCCTATCAGCGCTGCTCCAAAGCCTCCAAAGGCCACTCAGCTGTGTGCACATACTACCCAGATGTACAGGGGAGCTAACACGCCTGGGGGGCTACTTCCAACCAATGGGGGATGGGAGTTCCTCAGGCTCCCTGTCCTCCAGTGGGCCAATTCTGTCTCCAGTAGCAGTTCAGTTTGGTTCCTCAGTGGTCCCCAGTGGGATGGAGTTCCAGGTGCCCACAGGGGTCATTTTCTCCTTGGCATACCTTTGACTGGTTCATCTCCCTTTCTTGTCTCATCTTTGCTCTGAATCTGTTAGCTTTCTTTTTGTTGTACTGTCTTCATCTGATATTGGTGTCAGTGAAATAGTAGCT
>NW_023194724.1:0-667 GCF_002007445.2 Ailuropoda melanoleuca
TTAAAAATAGGTCAATTGATAGATAGCAAACATCTGGAATGGGGGTACTACAGTCTTATTCCTTTTAAAAAACATTTATGACATATATTCTGAAAATTACTTTCCCCGTATGCATGAAGGGTTGCCGACTGCAAAACCACGTAGAGGTGTATATACCAAGCTCCCCACGTGTCACAGCCAGAAGCACAACTTTGATATCACGTAAGCAGATCGCACCTTAATAGTTCATTTTTTGCTTTGTTAGCTGTTCATTTTGCTGCTTTAACTTAGACATTTCTTTTTCTAGCCGTATATATCCACCTTTCAAAATAAGAGCTTTTGGGCTTTGTACGATGCCACTACCACCTCCGCAAGTTAAGGGCTTATTTGAAGGCTGAGAGTCCGTACATTCTGATACAACTGTGAGTGAGGCAAATACACAAATAGGTGATCATTTTAATTATCTCCAAAGTTCNTCTCCAAAGTTCAAAGTAAACATTACGAAGAGCCCCGAGTCACTGCAAAACCAGAACATCCCAATCACCATGTCCCTACACGCCATCCTTCCTTCCTCCTCCTACCTCCCTTCCCAGGACTATTTGATCAACGCTTCCCACTGTCTCTAGAGTCCTCCCGCTTCTCTCCAGCCACCACTTGCACTAGCACGACACTGCTCGCTGGAATCTTC
>NW_023194725.1:0-190 GCF_002007445.2 Ailuropoda melanoleuca
CAGAGAACAGCAGCCTTTTCACTGGGGACCCCGATTCCACATTGGGTGTAGGGGCCTGGGGAGGATCCAGCTCTTTGAACCAAGAAACAAAATGTGAGGGGAAAGCCCTTGAATTCATGATGGCCTTATGGAAGGTGGAACAAGAATCAAGGTGCTTTGGTACCGTGAGTGAAACACGACGAACACAGCA
>NW_023194725.1:642-2651 GCF_002007445.2 Ailuropoda melanoleuca
TAACAAAGTGTGAGGCGAAAGCCCTTGAAGTCACGACGGCCTTGTGGAAGGTGGAACAGGAATCAAGGTGCTTTGGTACCGTGAGTGAAACACGACGAACACAGCACTGAGAAACACAATTCGGCCAAAACCCGCTTCCAACGAAATGACTGCTCCCTGGGGAAACCCTGTCAAAACTGGTGGCGGCAATCTAACAAAAAGGCCCAAAACACGTCTGTCAGAATCAACACCGTACAGGGACCGTCTAAGCACTATCATCACTCTTCGTGAATAGGAAAACATGAGGGAAAGTGGTCGCGGAAGCCTGACGAGAGTGCCCCATAGTGGTCTCTGAGACACCACACAGTCCAGGGAAATATCAACGATCATCATCTCTCGTGAGTAAGGGAGCATGAATGAAAAGGTTCAGGATTTTCGAGGACTCAGCGCTCTTCTCATTGGTGATAAAGCAGAGCGTCCAGGAGAACACCTCCAGCGAACAGCAGCCTTTTCACTGGGGACCCCGATTCCACATTGGAAGGTTCAGGATTTTCGAGGACTCAGCGCCCTTCTCATTGGTAATAAAGCAGAGCGTCCAGGAAAACACCTCCAGCGAACAGCAGCCTTTTCACTGGGGACCCCGATTCCACATTGGGTGTAGGGGCCTGGGGAGGATCCAGCCCTTAGAACCAAGAAACAAAGTGTGAGGGGAAAGCCCTTGAAGTCACGACGGCCTTATGGAAGGTGGAACAGGAATCAAGGGGCTTTGGTACCGTGAGTGAAACACGACGAACACAGCACTGAGAAACACAATTCGGCCAAAACCCGCTTCCAACGAAATGCTTGCTCCCTGGGGAAATCCTGTCAAAACTGCTGGCGGCAATGGAACGAAAAGGCCCAAAACACGTCCGTCAGATACAACACCGTACAGGGACCTTCTTAGCACTATCATCACCCTTCGTGAATAGTGAAACAGGAGGGAAAGTGGTCGCGGGAGTCTGACAAGAGTGCCCCATAGTTGTCTCTGAGACACCACACATCCAGGGAAATATCAACGATCATCATCTCTCGTGAGTAAGGGAGCATGAATGAAAAGGGTCAGGATTTTCGAGGACTCAGCGCCCTTCTCATTGGTAATAAAGCAGAGCGTCCAGGGAAACACCTCCAGCGAACAGCAGCCTTTTCACTGGGGACCCCGATTCCACATTGGGTGTAGGGGCCTGGGGAGGATCCAGCCCTTAGAACCAAGAAACAAAGTGTGAGTGGAAAGCCCTTGAAGTCACGACGGCCTTATGGAAGGTGGAACAGGAATCAAGGGGCTTTGGTACCGTGAGTGAAACACGACGAACACAGCACTGAGAAACACAATTCGGCCAAAACCCGCTTCCAACGAAATGCTTGCTCCCTGGGGAAATCCTGTCAAAACTGCTGGCGGCAATGGAACGAAAAGGCCCAAAACACGTCCGTCAGAAACAACACCGTACAGGGACCGTCTTAGCACTATCATCACCCTTCGTGAATAGGGAAACATGAGGGAAAGTGGTCGCGGAAGCCTGACGAGAGTGCCCCATAGTGGTCTCTGAGACCCCACACAGTCCAGGGAAATATCAACGATCATCATCTCTCGTGAGTAAGGGAGCATGAATGAAAAGGTTCAGGATTTTCGAGGACTCAGCGCCCTTCTTATTGGTAATAATGCAGAGCGTCCAGGAAAACACCTCCAGCGAAAGGCAGCCTTTCAGTGGGGACTCCGATCCCACATTGGGTGTAAGGGCCTGGGGAGGATCCAGCCCTTAGAACCAAGAAACAAAGTGTGAGGGGAAAGCCCTTGAAGTCACGACGGCCTTATGGAAGGTGGAACAGGAATCAAGGTGCTTTGGTACCGTGAGTGAAACACGACGAACACAGCACTGAGAAACACAATTCGGCCAAAACCCGCTTCCAACAAAATGTGTGCTCCCTGGGGAAATCCTGTCAAAACTGGTGGCGGCAATCTAACAAAAAGGCCCAAAACACGTCCGTCAGAAACA
>NW_023194725.1:2733-3208 GCF_002007445.2 Ailuropoda melanoleuca
ATGGTCGCGTAAGCCTGAGGAGAGTGCCCCATCGAGGTCTCTGAACACCACACAGTCCAGGGAAATATCAACGATCATCATCTCTCGTGAGTAAGGGAGCATGAATGAAAAGGTTCAGGATTTTCGAGGAGTCAGCGCCCTTCTTATCATTAATAAAGCAGAGCGTCCAGGAAAACACCTGCAGCGAACAGCAGCCTTTTCACTGGGGACCGGATTCCACATTGGGTGTAGGGGCCTGGAGAGCATCCAGCACTTAGAACAAAGAAACAAAGTGTGAGGGGAAATCCCTTGAATTCACGACGGCCTTATGGAAGGTGGAACAGGAATCAAGGTGCTTTGGTACCGTGAGTGAAACACGACGAACACAGCACTGAGAAAGACAATTCGGCCAAAACCCGCTTCCAACGAAATGTTTGCTCCCTGGGGAAATCCTGTCAAAACTGCTGGCGGCAATGGAACGAAAAGGCCCAAAACA
>NW_023194725.1:3389-3560 GCF_002007445.2 Ailuropoda melanoleuca
GGAGCATGAATGAAAACGTTCAGGATTTTCGAGGACTCAGCGCCCTTCTTATTGGTAATAATGCAGAGCGTCCAGGAAAACACCTCCTGTGAACAGCAGTTTTTTCACTGGGGACCCCGATTCCACATTGGTTGTAGGGGCCTGGGGAGGATCCAGCCCTTAGAACCAAGA
>NW_023194726.1:0-6317 GCF_002007445.2 Ailuropoda melanoleuca
TTGGTCTCATTCCTTGGACAGCCCCTCATTACCCCCCGAATCCTTTCGATCCACCTCAGAGAAGTAGGTCTCTCTTCCAGTTGCTACTGCTGCTTGACCAAGCTTAGTGATATTTTAAAAACCTGGTGGTTTTATGATACCCATGGATTCTCCCAATCGGAAATTTTAAATGAGCAGAGTCAGCTGCTCCATGACGTCTAGAGCCCCGGCTGGGAGGATTTGTGCTGGAGCTGACGTGACTCTTTCACATGTCTGATACTTGACGCCGGTGGTAGCTGGGAACTCAGCAGCGACTGTCAACGGAAGCACCNATGCAGGCAGGGGCCGCAGCCATCTCAAGGCTCACTCTTTCACATGTCTGATACTTGACGCCGGTGGTAGCTGGGAACTCAGCAGCGACTGTCAACGGAAGCACCCCTCCACACAGCCACTCCATGTGGCTCCTTGGGCTTCCTCACACCATGGAGGCTGGGTTCCAGGAGTGAGCCTTCCCAGAGAACCAAGCCTCGAAAGTCACATACCATGACATCTGCTATGGTCACAACCCTCCCAGGTTCAAGAGGAGGGAGCAGAGCCTCGGCCTCTTGATGGGAGAAGCATCGGTCCCATTACAAGACAAACATGTGGAATGGGAGATGTGACCATTTTTGAAAACTGCAGTTTATCCTACTCTCTCTTTCCACTGGAAGCAGCGAGAGGATGTAAATTTTCCAACCTTACATTTTATGCGGGGTCACAGGACAAGAGCAATCTTGAGGCCACTGCTACCACGGAGAGTGAACTGCTCTTACTTTCTTCCTTTTTCTTTCAGCTCTCATCCCCAGAAGATTCTAGAACTTGTTCCAAGGGGACCAAGTCAGAAGCCTGAGTATCATGGACACCCTGGCCCCAAGAATCATCCAGGCATCAAGTTAGGACATCCTCTCCCACCAGACAGTGCTCTCCTTTGCCACATCCAGTACAATGTCTTAGGAGGACAAAGTGACCTTTTTTATCAATAGCCAAGAGGAGAATAGGCAGTTCCAAAATGTCTAGTCATGCAAACTTTTCCTGTCAAGACAAAACAAAACACTCTAGTAACCTCACCTGGCCAGCCCCCTCACGTACACCGGGCATCTACAAGTTTTCTAAAGCCTAAGCCTGCATGATAGGAGTTAACTGAGAAGAGAAATTCTCTGAGGGTGTGCTGACAGGAGCCCTAACGCAGCTTTTGGTATGTATTACTCTGGAATCCCAAATTGGGAAGGAGATATTTGACGCGTACAAGTGGGCCCCATTTGAAGAAATGTTTGCAATAATCCAAGGCTTAACAATAAATTTTTAAAATGCAAGAGTACTTCCTCATTTTCTATCAGATGATGCTTTTATTAAAGGAATTTCCTTGATGGATTTAAGTGTTGGCTTATAGATTGGCACCAACCAAGAGGCAGAAAAATACAAAACGAAGGATGGGCCCACCGCCAATCACAAATCAAGACGAACTTCTAAAGCCGCAATATTCTGCACAATGCAAGCAGGGTTCGCTTTTCACACACATGCACATACGTTCAAATGACAAACAGGAATCCCTTCACTGCACAAAGTCAAGGATTCCTATGACGTGGACCGGAGGCTGCATTCCAGGCTCGAGGAGTAATGTGAACAAATGCACGGAGACAAGAAAATAAAGATGGCATGTTTATGGGATGTGGAGGAGACAGACATGCCTGAGGAAGAGGGTGTGTGTCAGGCAGCAGAAGAAAATAAAATTGGCCTGGCAGGGCGGGGCCATTTTAGCAGGCTTTGAAAGCTAAGCTGAAGCTTTTGAACTTGAATGTGGGGGCAATAAAGAGCTTCCAATGATTCTTCCTCCAAGCATGGCATGATCAGAGAGGATTTTTAGGAAGCTTAATCTGGTTGGGGGGTCTGAGGATGGAATGGAGACAGGACAGTAGTTGGAATGGGGGGATGTCACATCCATGAAGCCATAAGGGAAGGAGGGCCTGAATCAGAGGGAGGTAGGAGGGCCTGACAGTCTGTTGCCATAAGGAGGACGTTTCTAAAGGAAGACAGCACATATCCATCAAATCTCTGATTCTACGCCATCTCCCCGTCTTTGGAGCAGTGGCACTTCCAGTCAATTTCTTCAGTACCATCCCTTCTTGAATCTGAAGTCCTTCCACTTTTCACCCCTTACAAATCCACATTATCAGACTGAGAAGTGGAGTGAGTTCAATCCAAGGATGTTGGATGTATAATCAAAGGTTAACCAGGGAGAGTCATTTTTTAAAACAAATCTATGAGTCCTTAAGCCTCCAAGAGCAGGGTCTTTCAAACTTGGACCCTAAGGAGACCATGTACCAATGACACACCAAATAATCAAGTTCCCATACTTCTTTGGAGACTGTCTTCAGAGCCTGCAATATATTTCTTTTAAACTCAGCATATCTTCTTTTGACGATAAAATCAATTGTTTTTTATTTTTTTTATTTTTTTTTTAAAGATTTTATTTATTTATTAGACAGAGATAGAGACAGCCAGCGAGAGAGGGAACACAAGCAGGGGGAGTGGGAGAGGAAGAAGCAGGCTCATAGCGGAGGAGCCTGATGTGGGGCTCGATCCTGTAACGCCGAGATCACGCCCTGAGCCGAAGGCAGACGCTTAACCGCTGTGCCACCCAGGCGCCCCAAATCAATTGTTTTTTAAAGAAATAGCCACAGGTCAAGCAAGTCTGGTAGAGAATGAGAAGAACACTCAAGCTAGGTAATGACTTTTTGGCTTAAAACCAACAAAACGGGTGAGACTTCAAAGAAATGTAATAAGATAAAGTAAGTGAATGATTTCTTACTATTTTTAAATCTCTGTATATCTATAGTGATGCCCCACTCTTTATTCATATTATTTATCTGTGCCTTTGCTCACTTTGTCTTAACCAATATCACCAGCTTGTCTTACTATGAAGTCTTTTCAAAGATCTAACCTGGAGGTGCAGGGAACAAAAAAGAAAAGAGAAGAAAAGCAATTGATCTCCTTGTGCAATTTGTGAACTGACTGAATAGGAAATTTCTAGAGAGAAGTTCCACAAAAAGGTTTTGAGTAAGGATAGTAGCTCAACTTGGCTAACATTAAGTAGCCNGGATAGTAGCTCAATTTGGCTAACATTAAGTAGCCATATCTGCAAAGGTCTGCTGTTGTTTTATTCAACAGAACTGGGACGCAGGTAAAATTAACAAGAGGATCCCTGCCCTCAAAGAATCCGCGAGCTCCTGAACAGCCTCCTATGTTGGCTACTTTTGCAAAGATAAAAGTGCCTAGCTCATAGATAGTTTTTATTTTTCTCCCCTTCTTACAGAGACGTTAAATTCTCACTAAGTAGCCATGTGCTCCCCCACCTTTTCCAGATTCCCCTGCAATTTGGAGCCATGTGGCTGGTTCTGAGCAATGGGATATGGGAGAAGGTAACATTTGCATTTCCAAACCTAGACATCGAAGGCCCTGTGTGGCTCTCCAGCTTTCTCTTTCCAGGTTGCGGTGATCACGGAAGACGTGCAATGTCACGGTGTAGCCACAAGCCAAGAACATCCTGGACCTGGAATCACCATCCGGGAGAGAGGTACCCTGAAGATTCACTCTACTCACCTCAGGATGTTGGGGGGAAGGGAGAGATAAATCTTAGCAGGGTCAAGCCGCTGAGCTTTGGAGCTTTACTTGTTACTGACATTGAGCTTTGTTGCCTAAAATTCTGAAATAACCACGCAGAGGATAATCGATCTAAGAGGCAGCGTGGGGTAGCGGAAAGATGGGGGGGCGGGAGCTTTAGAGTGGCCCCTTCCTGAGCGAAGCTAGTGACAGGCTTAGAAGCTGTTCCTCTCAGTCATTTGCAGCCTCCAAAGCTCAGAAGAGACAAGTCCTCCTGAGAGAACAGACTTCCTGCTCCCGGAGGCAGGCAGAGGGAATCGATGGCCTCCTTCAGAGTTTCCCAGGGAACAACACGACCATAGACTACTTGAGTTTTTGTACAATAGAAGGGGTGTACCCCTCCGCCCTGTCTGACCTATCGCATCCAGAAAAGACTAACAAGAACATAAATTATACTATTTTTTTCCTTTAGAAAACAGATATAAGCAACCAAGATGTCCTTCTGTAGGTGAATGGATAATAAACTGTGGGTACATCAGACAAAGGAATATTATTCAGCACACACACACGCATGAGCTACTGAGCCATGCAGACACAGAGGAATCTTTAATGCTTATCCGTAAGCGAGAGAAGCCAATCAGAGAAGGCTACATACTGTGTGATTCAAACTATAGGACATTCTGGAAAGGGCAAAACTATGGAGATACTAGAAAGATCAATGGTTGCCCGGCTTGGGGTGGGGAGAGGGAAGGGAAAGATAGACGGAGCACAGAGGGCAGTGAAAATACCCTGTATCTGATATAATGATGGATACCTGTCATTATACGTCGTCCAAGCCCATAGATCATACAACACAACACCGAGAGTGAACCCTGAGCTAAGCTCTGCACTTTGGGTGATTATGATATGTCAATGTAGCTTCATCCTTACTTAAAAAAAAAAAAAGGTGTCATTCTGGATAGTGGTATTCATAACAGGGGAGATTGTGTGTGGGGTGGGGAAGAGAATATATGGGAAATCACTGCACCTTCTTAATTTTGTTGTAAACCTGAAACTGCTCTTAAAAATAATTTTTAAAAAAATTTNAAAAAAAATTTAAAAAGATAAAAAGATGAATATTACCATCTTGTTTTATATACATATATATCCATGTTTTTTTTTTAAAGATTTTATTTATTTATTTGACAGAGATAGAGACAGCCAGCGAGAGAGGGAACANTAAAAAAATTTAAAAAGATAAAAAAGATGAATATTACCATCTTGTTTTATATACATATATATCCGTGTTTTTCTTAATCAAACCAAAGAGTCAAAGAGAGATCCTCTTGAAACTCCTTCTCAGGGGCACCTGGGCGGCTCAGTCTGACTTTGCGTCTGACTTTGGCTCAGGTCATGATCTCAGGGTGCTGGGATCAAGCTCCGTGTGGGGCTCCCCACTCAGTGAGGAGTCTGTTTGAGATTTCCTCTCTTTCCCTCTCCCTCTGCACCTCCCCCCTGCTCATGCCTACTCTCTCTCTTTCTCTCTCTCAAATAAATAAATAAAATATTTTTTAAAAGAAAGAAACAAACAAACAAACTCCTCATTGATCACACTCTACTTACCCAGAGTAACCACACTGAACCATCTTTTGGTACCCTTCCAGACTGTTCTTTGCATTTACANATCCATGTTTTTCTTAATCAAACCAAAGAGTCAAAGAGAGATTCTCTTGAAACTCCTTCTCAGGGGCATCTGGGCGGCTCAGTCTGACTTTGCGTCTGACTTTGGCTCAGGTCATGATCTCAAGGTGCTGGGATCAAGCTCCGTGTGGGGCTCCCCACTCAGTGAGGAGTCTGTTTGAGATTTCCTCTCTTTCCCTCTCCCTCTGCACCTCCCCCCTGCTCATGCCTACTCTCTCTCTTTCTCTCTCTCAAATAAATAAAATATTTTTAAAAGAAAGAAACAAACAAACAAACTCCTCATTGATCACACTCTACTTACCCAGAGTAACCACACTGAACCATCTTTTGGTACCCTTCCAGACTGTTCTTTGCATTTACATACATAAAAAGGAACACAGTTTTGCTTTGGGTCTTTGGTATATTTTGGGTCTTAAAATACAGATGGGCCAAACAGCGGGTATTGTTCTGTCTTGTTGTTTCAATTTTTGGCTTTCCCCATTTCTGACTTTCAGTAGTTGTCAACATGTTGGGACAACCTAATGCTTTTGCACTGTTGCCATGTAGCTTTCCAGAGTGGGAAGGCACCATAACTTTACCGTCACTTCCCTACTGATGGGCACACAGGCTCTTCTGCCGCTATCACGAACACGTCTGGAATGTCCCTGTGCACAGAGGCTGGTGTTTGTCTAGGATCGATACCCAGAAGGGAGTTCTCTGGGTCAAAGAGTACGCATATTTTTAGCTTCAAAAACACTCTCAAATTGCTCTCCAAAGCCATACCAACTTATATTCACATAAATACCACACGAGCTTCTCTCATTTCTTCACTTCTTATCTGATGGGTGTGGGTGACTTATATAAGGAAGCATTTTTGTTGGTAAACACGTGAAGTTTCCTTGCTGTGAGGTCACCTCCTGCAGTGGCCTGATGGCAGAGGAAGAAGCTCAGCTCCCTCCAGCCGACTTCCCTGGCCGGTGCTGGACCCACCGGGGAAGACCTCTCTCAATACTGACAGAGGGGCTTTTTGTTTCTTTGGG
>NW_023194727.1:0-1517 GCF_002007445.2 Ailuropoda melanoleuca
TCATTTGTAGAGATCCAGATGTATCTTCCTGCGTCTCAGGCTGATTCCGTGGTTGTTCAGGCTGGTCTGGTGCCTATCCAGCTTGACTCGGGACCAGCTGAAAAAGGGGTCCCCTACTCCTCCACCATCTTAACTCCTCAATCTCCCATATTGCAAATTTCTATATGACAATGCTATCTTTGTTTCAATGATGGTTGTGTCGAGGTGAGTCTTTCGCAGATTATATAGAGCTGCTCTGTCCAATGTGGCCACATGTGGCTATTTGAAATATGGCTCATATGACTAAGAAATTAAATTTTTAACTGTGTTGAAATGCTCTGTAAGTGAAAACTATACATTGAATTTTGGAAACTTAGTCTGAAGAAGCAAATGCAAAAAAGCCCATTATTATTTATTCCTGTCTATTGATTACATGTTGCAGGATATATTGTACTAAATAAGATTATGGCATTAAAACAAGTAGGGGAAAGGTCACCCCACGAAGAGGAAATAGCACATGCAAAGGCAGGGAAGCATGAGAGGAGAGACCATGGGCATACAGAAACTGTCCTGCTCAGTTGGGGCTCTTAGAGCAAGATACCTGACACCAGGGGCTTCAACAACACACATTTAGTTCTCACATTTCTGAAGGCTGTTAAAGTCCAAGATCAAGGTGCTGGCTGGGGCACTTCCTGGATAGACCCACTTCCTGCTTTGCAAATGGAGGCATTGTTGTATGGCTGAAAGCAGAGAGAGAGGAAACAAACACTCTTGCTTGCTATCTCTTCTTCTAAGGGCACTCATCCCCTTATGATTCCTTCACTCTTGTTACCTACTTACCTCCATAGAATTAAAAGGGAGAGATGCCATTCCCAAATACCTTCACATTAGGGATTAAGTTTCAACCTGTGAATTTTGGGGGAATTGCAAACATTCAGTCTATAGCAGGCAATTACAAATTTTATACTATGGCTAAAGGATCCTATGAAGGATGGATGTAATGAAATTTAAAAAATCATCAAAGATGAGGATGGACACTTAAAGAGGATCTAGGTCAAGTGTGATGGGGGGGCTTGTTTGGGTTTGTTCAAGGAAATTGAAATATAGAGACCTTGAACACTTCGGCTCTACTGGAGGATATGAAATCATTTTTTTTAAATAATCAACAGGCAGTAACATTTTAATTTAAAACCATGAGAAATGCAGGTTTCAGCAATAGTGATCCATTGGGTTGTATTTAGGGTCTCTTTGAGAACATCTAAGAAATTGTAATTGTAACTGCCAGGCAACTAATTACTTACTGAATATAGACCTTTTTTCTCCTAAAGTAAGGATAATGAAGTACCCTTATAGCTGTCCTCCTGTCAGTAGATCTCTACTCACTGGCAGAAAACACAACCAAGGAATGAAGTTTATTGATCAGAGATGCTTCTAAAAGCAGGGATTTGAAATTATTTTGCAGTAAGAGCAAATGTCCACCAGGTGGCAAACAGCAGTGACTCCTGGTCCAACTGGGCCCCTCTCCCTGTTCTTCCTAC
>NW_023194727.1:1543-2657 GCF_002007445.2 Ailuropoda melanoleuca
TATGTATTAATTCTGTGGCCGAGGCCAATTCTGTGGCAGAGGCCACAGACTCATTATCTTTTCTTTGCTGGGGGGGACTTCTCCTTCTCGTCATTCTGATGAAGAGAGATTGCAGGGTTGTCCAGAGCCCAAGTGTTGACTGGGACCCAGGCCGTGCGCCCTTGTTTTATAGAGATCTTAGGGATGTGGGCTTCTTCCTTAAAGAGTTTATTTATTTATTTGAGAGAGAGAGAGACAGTCAGCAAGAAAGGGAACCCAAGCAGAGGAGTGGGAGAGGAAGAAGCAGGTTCCCGGTGGAGAAGCCCGATGAAGGACTCCTTACGGAGCGTTGTGATCACACCCTAATCCGAAGACAGGTGCTTGGTGACTGCGCCACTCAGGCGCTCCGGGTTGTGGGCTTCTTGATTTTTCAGCCTGCCTTCTGGGGGAGGGGCCTGCCTGCAGGTACTCAGAAAACCCTGTTTGGGTAGAGTCTCTGTGTCCCTTGCGAGGGGGGATGGGGATGGGCACCCTGTGAGCCGGTATTTCCGGGCTTTTGTTCTCTGGCGGCTTTCCCTGGCGGTTTGCTATGCCTCTTCTGAGAGAGCAGCAGCGGCTGAAATTCAGCCTCTGTCTCAGAACAGAGGGATCGCGGATCGTTCTCCACTGATGTTCTGGCCACTTTAACTCTGTTTCTGTTGGTGCTGCTCAACCCTGCAGCATCCCGGGATGTGCGCCCCAATACCCGGCGTCCCAGCCTTCACTTCCAGGGCCGGCGCGTCTCTGTTCTTTGTGTTTCTAACGCCGCCAGCAGCCCCCGTGCGCTCCCGGACCTCCCGGTCTCAGTATGGATCCAGTGAGCACACCGGAATTCTGTGAGAAGTCTGGTGGCGCGTGCTCCCGGCTCACGGTCCCAGTCTGTTTTCTCGCAGGTGCCGGTACGTGAGTCCTGCTCTCCCCGTGCAGGTGGCTACCGCTTCCCGGCACCCGAATGCGGCGGCTCCCTTCCCCTTCCGTTTATCTTCCGATATCTGTGCGCGGTTTCACAGCTCCCTGCTTCGTACCTCAATTCTCAGCACTGGAGATGTTCATTTGTAGAGATCCAGATGTATCTTCCTGCGTCTCAGGCTGATTC
>NW_023194728.1:0-1476 GCF_002007445.2 Ailuropoda melanoleuca
GCCCCAGCAGCCCTCGGATGAACATAATGGATGGCAGACGTGGCCTATGGCCTCTGAGGAGACAGAGCGAGACCCAGGGGTCAGCTACGGCACAGTGACTAGAGGGCTAAGTGAGACGGCACCTGCAAATGAGGGGCTGGGTTCTCTGTGACCCTGAGCTGCAAGGACATGCGGTGGCGGGGGAGGGGCTAGAAGAAGCAGTGACATCAGATTGGCCTCCAGAGGCCAACTGCAAGTTCGTTTTCCCCACTGGGAGTCAAGGGTTCCCGGACGNTGGATGGGCCCTGGGTAGCCTTCTGCTGATGAAGGTCACAGCTGATGGAAACACAGGGAAGGTTTGTGGTTCATTGCCACGTGCTGGGCACCATGCCAAGAGTTTTACATATAAAATTTCATTTCAATTTCTCACTAGCAGTGAGAGTCACTGAAGAAGCCCAAGCTTCTTCTTCAGAGGCTGAAGTGAGCAGGGAGAAACCTACAGCTAAAAGGTAAAATAATTAATACAGAATTTAGTTCTGTAAATTACAAATAATTGATAGCTTAAACCTCAGGGCAAATTCATCCTGTGAAATGTGAATGATTTGGAAATGATTCCAAGGAACTTCACACAATAAATTCACAATTAGGAATATACAGATTTCTTTTAATCTGCTTCTTCAGGAAATGAAAAATGTAATTGAAATGTTTGGGAATATTCTAAATTAAAATAAATGACCCAAGTGACCACCTCCACAATCAGCCAGAATGATTACTTACTGCAGCCTTTTTCATCTTTGTTGTTTATGATTTTGGTTTTCTGACTTGAAGTCCCAAATAGTTTTTTCCAGTTTATTGTATTTGCATAACACAATTTTTGGTTTCCTGAGATGATCACATCTCCATCACTTATCTCCTTGAGGGAGCGTAATCCCAAGGATGTTATGTCCAGGCCGACGACTGCAAGAGAAAACTGACCACTACAGTGGAGAAGAAACATAATATTGTGAGAAATTATGAAAAAATTGTATCATTAAAAACTTTATTTTTATTTTCTGGACCACCTTATGCTTACTACAAACTGCCTCCCAGTGATTATAAGTCATATTGTAGAAAGTCTTTATTGCAACTTTTGAAAATTACAAGAGATCTTTTTTAAAGCTCCTCCTGGGAAAAGCTAGTTCCTTGTTCATTTAGTATTTTTAACTCCAGTGGCATACAGGGGGCTGAATAAATGTTAATGTCGTTACTATACTTACTGCATTTTTTTTTTTTTNTGGCTTGGGAATTGAAAGCATGTTCTAACTTCTCAAATATCCAAATATACTTCAAAAAAATTACAGGTTAATTTTTTCCATCCACCCACCCATTCATTTATCCATCCATCCACTCACCCCTTTATTCATGCACTTGTCCATCTACTTATCTGTGCATGCATCCTTCCACCTCTTGTTCACCCATCCATTCCACCCACTCATCCGCCTATCCATCCATCCACTG
>NW_023194729.1:0-1136 GCF_002007445.2 Ailuropoda melanoleuca
ATCTTGTTGTATATTGATTTGATATAATTTTAAATCTACTTGCTTATGACAAAAATAAAATTTTTCTTAAGAGTACAGTTGTTTTGATTAAGAGTGAAGTAAGCTGTGACAGGCTATCATCATTGATAAGCTCTCATGAGCTCAGCTGCTGGGGGACCCTGCTGGGGGCTTATCAAGACTCCAAATGGATGAAAGACTTTGATGTGAGACAGGAATCCATCAAAATTCTAGAGGAGAACATAGGCAGCAACCTCTATGACATTGGACAAAGCAACCTTTTTCATGACACATCTCCAAAGGCAAGAGAAACAAAAGATAAAATGAACTTATGGGACTTCATCAAGATAAAAAGCTTCTGCACAGCCAAGGAAACAGTCAAAAAAACTAAGAGACAACCCATGGAATGGGAGAATATATTTGCAAAGGACACCACAGATAAAGGACTGGTATCCAAGATCTACAAAGAACTTCTCAAACTCAATACACGAGAAACAAATAAACAAATCATAAAATGGGCAGAAGATATGAACAGACACTTTTCCAATGAAGACATACAAATGGCTAACAGACACATGAAAAAATGTTCAAAATCATTAGCCATCAGGGAAATTCAAATCAAAACCACACTGAGATACCACCTTACGCCAGTTAGAATGGCAAAGATAGACAAGGCAAGAAACAACAATTGTTGGAGAGGATGTGGAGAAAGGGGATCCCTCCTACATTGTTGGTGGGAATGCAAGTTGGTACAGCCACTCTGGAAAACAGTGTGGAGGTCCCTTAAAAAGTTAAAAATTGAACTACCCTATGACCCAGCCATTGCACTACTGGGTGTTTACCCCAAAGATACAGACGTAGTAAAGAGAAGGGCCATATGCACCCCAATGTTCATAGCTGCATTGTCCACAATAGCCAAATCATGGAAGGAGCCGAGATGCCCTTCAACAGATGACTGGATTAAGAAGCTGTGGTCCATATATACAATGGAATATTACTCAGCTATCAGAAAGAACGAATTCTCAACATTTGCTGCAACATGGACGGCACTGGAGGAGATAATGCTAAGTGAAATAAGTCAAGCAGAGAAAGACAATTATCATATGATTTCTCTCATCTATGGAACATAAGAACTAGGA
>NW_023194729.1:9057-9492 GCF_002007445.2 Ailuropoda melanoleuca
CTTTGAAAGAAAAGGATATTTTGGTTTAAAAATATTTAGTGCATATTAGAAAAAGAACAATTCAACAGAAAGGCAGAATAAAATGATAAATATGTGTGTACCTAATATCACTGTTACTTAATTAAGCAAAAATTATTAGTATTACAGTGAGTTGTTGAAAAATCATACCCAGAGGACTGTATAATAAAACTTTCTGAAATATCAAGTAAACAAATATGAGCAAGGTTTAGAAACTTTGCAAAACACCATTAACAAACTACCTCATGACCATATACAAGCCTACAACCAATAATCAGAGTGAACACATTCTTCTCGAACACTTATGGGATGTTTGCAAAATTTAAATATGTACTGAGCCAAAGGCATCTTGTTGTATATTGATTTGATATAATTTTAAATCTACTTGCTTATGACAAAAATAAAATTTTTCTTAAG
>NW_023194730.1:0-606 GCF_002007445.2 Ailuropoda melanoleuca
GTACATCAAAGATATAAAAAAGTGGAAGGGGAGATCCTTAATCATAATACAAAAATACAAAAGGGTTGTGTCTATTTTTATAAAAAGCAACATTGTATTTATTCTTATTGTATTATGTAATGCAAATTAAAAAAAACAAATCTAAGATATCTATATATGGAAATAAAGTTAGAATATGGATTTTGTGTTTATATGTGATAAACTTTGCATTATTCAACAGGAAAGGATTTAATAAGTCATTCTAAATCAGTTAAAATACTTACTTCCCATCATCCTTCTTAAAATGCTAAAACAAAAGGAAATTTATAGATAGTGTGATTTAATTGAGAACACCTACTTTGGAGACTGAAAGTCTGCATATAAACAGTCCATGCTGTCAATTTCCTTGAGCACCTTATATTAACATTTTTAAAAAGTCAATTATATTTACTCCAACATTTTGCCATGATTAAATAGTACTTCTATTCATGCNCTCATGCCTGAGTTTTTTCTTATTTTATTTTTTCTTTTTCAAGTTTTTATTTGAATTCGAGTGAGTTAACATACAGTGTAATATTCATTTCATGTGCAGAATTTAGTGATTCATGAGTTACATACAACACCCAG
>NW_023194731.1:0-368 GCF_002007445.2 Ailuropoda melanoleuca
CAAAGCCTTTGATTCTTTGCTTAGTTTTTGCCAGGGTGTTCTGTCTATTTCTGATAATGGGGTGTTGAGGTTCCCTACTATTACTGTTTTTTATCTATATGTCTCTTTATTTTGGTTAAGAGTTGGCTTGTGTATCTTGCTACTGCCCTGTTTGGAGCATATATATTTATTATTGTCATATCGACTTGTTGAATACTTCAAGAATAATATAGTGCCCTTCTGTGTCTCTCTCTATGGCCTCTAGCTTAAAATCCAGTCTATCTGATATGATAATTGCTACACCAGCTTTCTTTTGAGGTCCATTTGCATGGAAGATGGTACTCCATCCCCTTACTCTAAGTCTGAATGCATCTTTGGGTTCAAAATGA
>NW_023194731.1:476-1323 GCF_002007445.2 Ailuropoda melanoleuca
TTTAAACCATTAACATTGGCACTGAGATCTGAGAGTTAGAATTTTAATGATGCCATGTTGCCAGTAAAGTCTTTGTATTGGTTGTGACTTTCCACTCTGTATCACTCTTGGGGCTTTTTTACCTTTATAGAACCCCCCCCCTTTTTTAATTTTTTTTTTCATGGGGAAAAAGAGTTCCTTTTTTAAAATTTTATTATATTATGTTAATCACCATACAGCACATCCCCAGATTCCGATGTAAAGTTTGATGCTTCATTAGTTGCGTATAACACCCAGTGCACCATGCAATACGTGCCCTCCTTACTACCCATCACCAGTCTATCCCATTCCCCCACCCCCTCCCCTCTGAAGTCTTCAGTTTGTTTCTCATAGTCCATAGTCTCTCATGTTTCATTCCCCCTTCTGATTACCCCCCTTTTCTTTATCCCTTTCTTCCCCTACCGATCATCCTAGTTCTTATGTTCCATAGATGAGAGAAATCATATGATAATTGTCTTTCTCTGCTTGACTTATNAAGAACCCCCCCTTTTTTTAAAAAAAGATTTTATTTATTTATTCAACAGAGATAGAGCCAGCAAGAGAGGGAACACAAGCAGGGGGAGTGGGAGAGGAAGAAGCAGGCTCACAGCAGAGGAGCCGGANTGCCGGGATCACGCCCCGAGCTGAAGGCAGATGCTCAACCGCTGTGCCACCCAGGTGCCCCTTTATAGAACCCCCCTTAATATCTCCTGTAGGGATGGTTTCATTGTTATGAAATAGGTAATGACTGGCGATTCTGGAAAGTCTTTATTTCTCCATCCATTCTGAATGACAGCCTTGCTGGATAAAGGATCCTTGGCTGCATGTT
>NW_023194732.1:0-1784 GCF_002007445.2 Ailuropoda melanoleuca
CTGGATAGGTACCAGACCAGCAGGAACATCCACGGAATCAGCCTGAGACACAGGAAGATACATCTGGATCTGTATGAATGAACATCTCCAGCGCTGAGTATTGAGGTAGGAAGCGGGGAGCCGTGAAACTGTGCACAGATATCGGAAGATAAATAGAAGGGGGAGGGAGCCACCATGTCAGGGCCCCAGGAAATGGTAGCCACCTGGACGGGGGAGTGGGTGGACCGCGGACCTGCACCCTTGAGACAGCAGACTGAGACCGTGAGCCGGGGGCGCGTGCCACCAAGCATCTCACGGAACTCTGGAACTCTGGTGTACTCACTGGATCCACGACTGAGACCGGGAGCTCCGGGAGCGTGCGCGGGGCAGCTGGCGGCTGGCAGGCCACCTGCACGGGGGAGCAGGCGGACTCGCGGACGGCACCCGCGAGACAGCAGACTGAGACCGGGAGCTCCGGGAGCCCGCGCGGGGCGGCTGGTGACTGGTGGCTGGTGGGGTTAGAAACACAGAGATGCACCGGCCCTGGAAGTGAGGGCTGGGATGCCGGGTGTGGGGTGCACAGCCCAGGATGCTGCAGGGTTGAGCAGCACCAACAGAAACAGAGTTAAAGTGGCCAGAACATCAGTGGAGAACAGGCCGCGATCCATCTGTTCTGTGACAGAGGCTGAATTTAGGCTGTTGCTGCTCTGACTCTCAGAAGAGGCACAGCAGACCACCAGGGAAAGCCGCCAGAGAACAAAAGCCCAGAAATACCGGCTCGCAGGGCGCCCATCCCCATCCCCCGTCGCAGGGGACACAGAGACTCTACCCAAACAGGGCTTCCTGAGTACCAGTGTGGCAGGCCCCTACCCCAGAAGGCAGGCTGAAAAATCAAGAGGCCCACAACCCGGAGCGCCTGGGTGGCGCAGTCATTAAGCGCCTGTCTTCAGATTAGGGCGTGATCACAGCGTTCCGGAAAGGAGTCCCTCATCGGGCTTCTCTGCTGGGAGCCAGCTTCTTCCCTTCCCACTCCCCTCCTTGGGCTCCCTTTCTTGCTGACTGTCTGTCTCTCTCTCTCGCAAATAAATAAATAAAATCTTTAAGGAAGAAGCCCACATCCCTAAGATCCCTATAAAATAAGGGTGCATGGCCTGGGTCCCAGTCAGTAATTTGGGCTCTGGACAACCCCACAATCTCTCCTCATCAGAATGACGAGGAGAAGTCCCCCCCAGCAAAGAAAAGATAATGAGTCTCTGGCCTCTGCCACAGAAACAATAGATTTGGATGTATCCAAATCATCAGAAATGGAATTCAGAGCAACAATGGTCAAGATGATGAGCAGACTTGAAAAAAGTATTAACGAAAATGTTACTGAGAATATAGAATCCCTAAGGGCAGAAATGAGAGCGAATCTGACAGAAATTAAAAATTCTATGAGCCAAATGCAGTCAAAACTAGAGGCTCTGACGGCCAGGGTCACCGAGGCAGAGGAACGCGTTAGCGAATTGGAGGATGGGTTAGTAGAAGAAAAAACGAAAATAGAAGCTGGTCTTAAAAAAATCCACGCCCACGAATGTAGATTACGGGAGATTACTGACTCTATGAAACGATCCAATGTCAGAATCATCGGCATCCCTGAAGGGGTGGAGAAAAACAGAGGTCTAGAAGAGATATTTGAACAAATTGTAGCTGAAAACTTCCCTAATCTNTGCTGAAAACTTCCCTAATCTAGCTAGGGAAACAAACATTCGTGTCCAAGAGGCAGAGAGGACCCCATCCAAGCTCAACCAGGACAAACCTACGCC
>NW_023194733.1:0-740 GCF_002007445.2 Ailuropoda melanoleuca
CACCCAGTTACTCCATCCCCACCCACCTCCCCTCCAGTGATCCTCAGTTTATTTCCTATGATTAAGAGTCTCTTATGGTTTTTTTCCCTGTCTGGTTTCATCTTGTTTCATTTTCTCTTCTCTTCTGCTATGATCTTCTGCCTTGTTTCTTCAATTCCACATACCAGTGAGATCATATGATAATTGTCTTTCTCTGATTGACTTATTTCGCTTAGCATAATTCCCTCTAGTTCCATCCACGTCATTGCAAATGACAAGATTTCATTTTTTTTGATGGNCTGTATAATATTCCATTGTGTATATATACCACATCTCCTTTATATTTGTCTGTTGATGGACATCTGGGCTCTTTCCATAGTTTGGCTCTTGTGGACATTGCTGCTATAAACATTGGGGTGCAGGTGCCCCTTAGGATCACTTCATCTGTATCTTAGGAGTAAATACCCAGTAATGCAATTGCTGTGTCATAGGGTAGCTCTATTTTCAACTTTTTGAGGAAGCTCTATACTGTTTTCCAGAGTGGCTGCAAGGGCTTGCATTCCCACCAAGAGTGTAGGAGGGTTCCCCTTTCTCTGCATCCTCACCAACATCTGTCCTTTCCCGACTTGTTAATTTTAGCCATTCTGACTGGTGTGAGGTGGTATCTCATTGTGGTTTTGATTTGTGTTTCCCTAATGCCAAGTGATGTTGAGCATTTTTTCATGTGTCTGTTGGCCATTTGTATGTCTTCTGTGGAGACA
>NW_023194734.1:0-215 GCF_002007445.2 Ailuropoda melanoleuca
AGTGCTGTGTTCGTCGTGTTTCACTCACGGTACCAAAGCACCTTGATTCCTGTTCCACCTTCCATAAAGCATTCATGACTTCAAGGGCTCTCCCCTCACACTTTGTTTCTTGGTTCTAATGGCTGTATCCTCCCCAGGCCCCCACACCCAATTTGGAATCGGGGTCCCCAGTGAAAAGGCTGCTGTTCGCTGGAGGTGTTTCCCTGGACGCTCTG
>NW_023194734.1:463-808 GCF_002007445.2 Ailuropoda melanoleuca
TGTTTTGGGCCTTTTCGTTCCATTGCCGCCAGCAGTTTTGACAGGATTTCCCCAGGGAGCAAACATTTCGTTGGAAGCGGGTTTTGGCCGAATTGTCTTTCTCAGTGCTGTGTTCGTCTTGTTTCTCTCACGGTACCAAAGCGCCTTGATTCCTATTCCACTTTCCATAAGGCCGTCGTGACTTCAAGGTCTTTCCCCTCACACTTTGTTTTTTGGTTCTAAGGGCTGGATCCTCCCCTGGCCCCTACTCCAAATGCGGAATCGGGGTCCCTATTGAGAAGGCTGCTGTTCGCTGGAGGTGTTTCCCTGGACGCTCTGCTTTATTACCAATGAGAAGGGCGCTGA
>NW_023194735.1:0-741 GCF_002007445.2 Ailuropoda melanoleuca
CATAACGCCAGGATCACGCCCTGAGCCGAAGGCAGACGCTTAACCGCTGTGCCACCCAGGCGCCCCTTTTGCTGTTTTTATAAATAGTTATTTGTTCATTGAATTTCAGACCAGGACTAAACCACATGGATTTTCAAGAAGGCAAAATACAACCATTAGAACAAAAGTTGACCTTGCAACCTATACTCAAAAAAGCGAAGTTTCCTTTTGGGGTATCAAACCACACCATAACTCTCACATTATCAATTGAAGGTGATGGACCCAAAACATCCTATTTTTATTTAATGCTTATGTTTATCAAGCCATTGTGGTCATGAAAAGAGATTATTCAGGCACATACTTTTTTCAGACTGATCTGAAGGGGGGTTTTGATAAAACATGACAAAAAGAGAAATTATTTTAAAAGTAAAAGCATGAATTTACCCAAAGCCATCGACATCTATCATNAAAGCCATCGACATCTATCATTCCGTGGATCATGTAATGGACATTGTCATTTTGGCATGTAGAACATGTCTTTTCTTCCACCACCTTTCAATTAATTGTATTGTAAGGGGGAGGGCCAGGCAAGGAGGGATGGGGGATGGAACGCGCAATGGCTCCAGTGCCGTTTACATCCCCGGAACATCTTGAAGTCAGGTAGATATTAACCTAATAAGGGAAGTCCCATTGGCTTTCTGTCTCCTCCAGACAATAAAACAACATAATTGTGTCTGTGCCTCTCTTTCCAATTGTTCTGCT
>NW_023194736.1:0-1179 GCF_002007445.2 Ailuropoda melanoleuca
CATATGTGATGTTCCTGATTTCTTCCACACTATCTTTAAAATAGCAGGTTGTCAACCACCTAGATTAACCATGACACACCTATTACTGAATTTTATCAGCTTGAACGCCTGTCAATGATTTACTCGAGAAAACATAATACATTTTTTTCAGATTATCTACTTGTTCTTTGTGTTATCTTTCCAATATGTGCTTCTGGCTCTGTAAAAGGTGCAGGTTGAATGGGACACCCTAAAATAAGCAAGGTCGTTTGCATATAGGGTGCCTCCAGGACACACCCATTCTGCCAGGAATCCCTGGAAGCTGGGTAGAAAAGTGAAGTAGACCTTGCCCTTGGAGAGCCCATCACCAGCTCTGCCGTTGGGAATTGCTGATACTTCTAGGGCTATGAGCTACCATGTCGAGAAGGCACACATGTGCTGGAGACTGTGCTGTGCACTGAACATATGTGTTTTCATCTAATTGCCAGGATAATCTTGGAGGTGGAGAGGCATTTTTACCACCATGTTGTGGATAAGAAAGTGCAGCTCAGAGAGGTTAAGTGACTTGCTCAAGGTCCCACAGCCAGGAAGCAGTGGTGCTGTTTGACTCTAATACCTGTGCTCTCAGAGCTCTGAGGTTATTTGAAGTTATGATTTTATACCTGCTTTCCGTACTCACAGAAGGGTCTCAAATGATTGGTTAGTGGGGAATAGGAGGTTTTCTGAGTTACAAAAAAGAAAATAAGAAAGAAACGGTGTGAAGAACCATAAGAGGTTGCATGGACTACTTGGAAACAGGATTTTCTAGGAACACCGACAACTCTCTTATGGAAATGCTATTCATATGGTACACGCCACATGCTGGACGCGGCTCAGAGGACCCCAGCCTCCATCCAGGGAGGACCGCGGCATGTCCTCTGTAGCAGAGGTGTGCTGGGGCCAGCCGCTGCCGGTTCATGAGAGCCAGGTACTACGTGCCCAGGAATTTCTTGAGCTAGTTGATAAACACAGCCATTAATAAAAATCAAATTACACAAACATACAATTAAATGATATTAGAAACAAAGAAACACTTCCACTCAGCCAGTCAGTGGAAGTGCTCTGTGAGTCGACTGGCTGTACGGAACTCACGATAAAGAACAGTGTATATTTTGTTATCATCTGTAGAGAATGTGTTACACATTCTTTCCATCAGTAAAC
>NW_023194737.1:0-5049 GCF_002007445.2 Ailuropoda melanoleuca
TAGACACCTGGGGACACAGGGGACTCTGGGGTTGGCTGTGATGTGTGGCAGGAAGATGGGATCTGAGTGCTCCCCCACACCCTGTGCTGCCTGCTAGCATAAGACCCTGTAGATGTAGGTCTTGTGTCTATAGAGATTAAAAAAAAATGAGAGATTTCTTGTCACCCAACCAGACCTGGACTCCTGATTTGGTGAATTGCTAACAGGTTTACTCTCACATCAGTCCTTGCAGCCGACATAAATCCCTTTGTCATTAAAAGCCTTTGAAATACTTACCTCTAAATGCAGGATCCTGGACCTTGGATGTTTTTAAAAAGAATTATCACAGAGAAATCCCTCAGGGTGCTTAAATGCCATACGAGGAAAGGGGGCATCTTAGCCGCATTTTTGACTACACGCACACACACAGACACACAGACACATAAAAATGCATGCACAAAAGGCTCTTTCCTCTCTCTAAGGGACTAGCATCCTGGACTCTTCAGTTTCTGGGCTTCTCTGTCCCTCCAAAAGTCAGGGTTAACCTGGGCTAACCCAGCCACCTTCAGCGTCACAATCTCCAGGAGGCAGAATCTTCATCAGCAGGATGAAGGGACATTGAGTGTTACTGGGGTCCTGTCATGAAGCAACCAGATGTGCCCTGAGCACCTGCTCTCTTGGGATGATGGTGATGCTCAGGAATCCCAGGGGGAGTCTCTGCCCCCATGGGCAGCTCAGCCCCCAACCATCTCTGGGCTTCAGTCAGCACCTGAGGCTGATCAATACATTGATTCTAGGACTCCAGCCTCAGTGCTGCTCCCATGGAGCTCAAAACCCTGGGGGACAAGAGACACACCCTTCCTGTGCTCTCAGGGCTGGGCTGTCACTCCCTCAGTCACACCAGTGACACCTCCAGCTAGATTGCACTCTGATGGAGAGTCATCTGTCCCAACCCAGGGCCACAGGGCATGTGACCTCAAGGACACTATCCCCTTATCTCTATCATTCTTCTTCTCAGATGTGGGATATATGACAGAAACTTCTGGGTCCAGTTGGCCTTGGGTAGTAGGAATTCATTCCTGTAGTCATGGGTGGCTGAATGAATTACTGCTTTATCCTGGATATCCTGGACACAAGTTACAGGAACTATAGCTGTGTCCACTGCAGAGAGTGGTCTGACTCCAAATCCCTTTGTTCTATAAGCTCTGTCTCTGACTGGCAATTTTGTCAGTAGGATGGCTCTGAGTTCATAGGAACAGGCCCCTAAAGTGGTTTCACTGGGCACCAGGTTGATCTTTTCTACCTGGAAGACCAGGCACATGGTACAAATAAGTGATTTTAGAAAAAGAATATAAACCCTTATTCTACTGAGAACAGAAGACATTCCTACTCCACTGTTTTCCATCCATGTGTTTAACCACTCTTTCCACCCATATTCTCTCTGCAATAAGCACAGATCTGGGGAAAGTGCTCTACTGATGGTACCTGCATCTTCACAATGACATAGTCATTGAGTTTAAATCAATCTTATGGAATAATGTAGAAAATAACACACATTCATTTTAAATACGCAGTTGGCTCAGTGGTGACTAAAAGATAAACTCTGTCACTAGGTCACGGTCAGTGCATCTGTAGCTGTCATTCCTTTCTTCCTAAAACTTCCTGTTTGCCCTTTGCACTGTGAGATCAGTGCCACACACAGCCTCACATGCAGGTCTCCTGAAGACTTGTGTCTGTGTGCTTGGAGGAGAGATTCTAGGAGGGAATCACCACCCAAGTGTGTTGAGAACTGATGTTTCAAGCAGATGGAAACAGTGAGGAGTGGCAGAGAACAAAGATGTTCAATATGTAACCATTTAAGGAATGCACATGAGGGCTTCTCTCTATATCCTGGAAAGAAGAGATTCCCATTTCCTCAGGGCTATGGGAACCTCAGAAGATTAGGAACTCTGGAAAACAGAGAGATGGCCAGAGGAGGAAAGTCCCTGCATCCTGCACAAAAGGGGCCATAAGTCCATCGGGACCTGCCAGCACTCTGGTCTTGATCCTGGTCTAAGAGGAATTTGTATAAGAGACCTCTGATCGGTCCTGAACCACCACCAAACCAAGGGGGTGGACAGACTCACCCTGAAGACACTTAGTAGAGCATATAGTGAGCCCTGGAGTAATGAGAGGCAGCATATAGGAACATAGTAGAGCTATGTTACTATAGTAACATAGTAGAGCATATAGTGAGCCCTGGAGTAATGAGAGGCAGCATATAGGAACACTTGGGTTGGCCCTAATGAAGGGAAAAGTGGACAGAGAAGTGGTAAGGCAGAGTGTCTGCTGGGCTCTGGTCACCATGTCACAAAATAGTGTGTCTGTGTCTAGACACAATGGGGCATTCATGGCCTGTCTCTGAGGTTCACCTGTGATTAGAGCCCCTCCATGCCCATCCCCCTTACATGCTCAAGGAGAGAGAGCTGACCCAGGGGCAGTGAAGGGTCAGAGAGTTGGGGGTCTCATTTGCATGGTTGGTCCCACCCTCTCTCAGGGATTGAAGAGGGGATGGGAGAGATTAGGGGAGGCTCTGCACAGCTGTGGGGCCACAGGAGGCAGGATTGGTGATGACCTCCACCATGGTCTGGTACACTCTCCTCCTCACCTTCCTCTCTCACTGCACAGGTGACTGCGTGTGGGGGCAGGGGAAGAGGCCTTGGGAGGAGACGTGGGGCCATGGTCCCTCCTCTTGTCTCTAGATCCCGGCATCATACTTTGTGTCTTTTCCTCTTCCAGGGTCCTGGGCCCAGTCTGTACTGACTCAGCCATCCTCAGTGTCTGGGTCCCTTGGTCAGAGAGTCACCATCTCCTGCACAGGAGGCAGCACCAACATTGGTGATGGTTATGCTGTGAGCTGGCACCAACAGCACCCAGGAAAGGCCCCTAAAACCATCATCTATAGTACTAGCACTCGACCATCAGGGATTCCCGATTGATTTTCTGGCTCCAGGTCTGGCAACACTGGCTCCCTCACCATCAACGGTCTCCAGGCTGAGGATGAGGCTGATTACTACTGCTTATCATGGGACAAGAGTCTCAAAGCTTACACAGTGCTCCAGTTCTGTGGGGAAGTGAAACAAAAACCTGCTGTTCCCCCAGGAATGGAGGTCCCCTTGCAGCCTACACTTCTAGGCCAAATCAGCTGCTTCTTTTGTTTGCTCTAAAGTGTAGTCTGAGATCAATCTCAGGAACGTTGGCTACAAAATCATCCACATGAGAGACTATGGAATCTGGGAAACAAATTGAGGGCTTCAGAGGGGAGGATAGTGGGGGAATGGGATAAGTTGGTGATGGGTATTAAGGAGGGCACGTATTGCATGGTGCACTGGGTGTTATACACAAGTAATGAATCATGGAACTTTACATCAAAAACTAGAGATGTACTGTATGGTGACTAACATAATATAATAAAAAATATTATTATTAAACAAAACAAAACAAAAAAAATCATCCACATTCTTTTAAATGCTGGCCCCCAAGCCAGTCCTTTGCAGGAAAACATTGTAGGATTTTTCTCATATTGAGGAGAAATTCCTGGGTTCCAATGGCAGACTGCCTTGGGGAAAAGTTGGTAATAGGACAGAAACATAGAGAGTCCAGCTGTGTCTAACTAAGGATGGAGCCCTATTCATATAATATGCATCCACACTATTTACTGAACACCTAGTATGTGCCACATGTGAGTAGGGATGGAGGACACAGGTGGACATGATAGGAAGTGTCTCCATGCCAAGGGCACTAACAGTGTCTGAGGGAAAAGAAAGGACACTGAACCCAAACATGTTGTAAAGGAAAGCTCTGTCCCAGGAGTATGAGGAAAGGTGAGGCATTGGGGCTGAGATGGAGCACTGGAGAGGTGTACAGGGAACTCCCAGAATCTGATGTCCAATACTGGCATCCTGGTTCTGCACCAATGATGAAGGAGCAAGAAGGAAGTGTGCAGGTGTGACTAGATGAGGGCTGTGAATTTTGCCCCAGTCAGAGTAGTTCTGGGCAAGGGGTGGCAGAGGGAGGAATATCAGGGTCCTCAAAACTTCGAGGAATCCAGGACTGAGAATGGGGATGTGGAGGAGGGGGAGGAGGTGGGGAGATTGGGAACACTGTGGTGAGGAGGCTTCACCAGCTGGGAGAGTGTGAAGACCCACCTGTGATGCAGGATGACTTTCACTTCATGTTTCCACGAAATAGGATCAGCCACTGACATGGTGACTGTTCATCAGATGTCCTAGGAATGCATGTCTCTGCTTACTCTTGTCTGAACTTTGATGAAACTTCACCAGTGCCTGTTGTTGGGGAAGAAGTATTTCCTTTGCTCTTTAAGGATTTTTACCTGGAATAAGATTCAAATTGATATTTGTCAAATTAACAAGAGAAAAGTTTAATAGCAAGCATAAGGGGAATCCACACAGATATGGAGAATTCCAAAGACAGTCAAGCAACATGACACTTATTTGAGCAAAGGAGATGAGTAGGGGTCTGAGGATCAAAGAGCAAAAAGAGCAATAGCAGGAAGGTGAAAGGAGATGCGTGGGAAATAAAATTTGCCCTACTACCTAGATACAGGAACCTGTGTTAATAACTCTCTTCCTGTTACAAGCAGGCAGTTTGCTGGGGAGCTATAGAGCTTTCATAAAACTGCTAAATTTCATTTACTTTTTTAAAAATTTAAATTCAGATGTAGTGTTCAATAATTTATCAATTGTGAATAACACCCAGTGCTCATCGTATCACATGCCCCCCTTAATGCCCAATACCCAATTACTCATCCCCTCACCCACCCCCACTCTAGCACCCCTCAATTTGTTTCCTATAATTAAGAGTCTCTCATGGTTTTTTACCTCTCTGATGGGTATTTGGGAATTTTCTAATTCTTTGAGAAAGTCTTGTATTGCTATGTACTTCCCTCTCAGAACCACCTTTGCTTATCCCAAAGATTTTGAACAGTTTTGTTTTCATTTTTTTTTGTTTCCATGAATTTTTAAATTCTAATTTCTAGTTGACCCATTCATTCCTTTTTTAAATAATAAT
>NW_023194737.1:10101-11646 GCF_002007445.2 Ailuropoda melanoleuca
TCTCGCCATTATTATTCAACATAGTGCAATTCTCCTTTTTGATGGGGGTCTTTGTCTGGTTTTGGAATCAAGGTAATGCTGACCTCATGAAAATAGTTTGGAAGTTTTCTCTCCATTTCCTTCTATTTTTGAAACAGCTTCAGTAGAATAAGTATGGTTTCTTCTTTAAAGGTTTAGCAGAATTCCCCTGGGAAGTCATCTGTCCCTGGATTCTTGTTTTTGAGAGGTTTTAGATTACTGCTTCTATTTCCTTCCTGGATATTTGTCTGTTCAAATTTTCTACTATATCCTGTTGTTGTTGTTGTTGTTTATATTCATTTACAGTAATGCCTCCATTTCTTCAAGATTGCATAATTTGTTTGCATACAGTTGCTCATATATTCTTAAAATTCTCTGTATTTCATTGGTTTTGTTTCCAAACTCTCCCCTTTCCTTCATGATTTTATTAATTTATTAATTTGGGTCCTCTTTTCTTTTTCATAGGTCTGGCCAGTGGTTTATCAATCTTATTACTCCTATCAAGAACCAGCTTCTAATTTCATTGATCTGTTCTTCTGTTCTTCTGGTTTCTACTTCTTGATTTCTGCTCTAACCTGTATTATTTCTCTTCTCCTGCTTGGTTTTGGCTTTATTTTCTATTGTTTCTCCAGGTCCTTTAGGTGTATGTTTAGATTGTGCATTTGGGATTTTTCTAATTTTTTGAGAGAGGCTTGTATTGCAATGCACTTTCCTCTTAGGACCACCTTTGCTGCATCCCAGAGGTTTTGCACTGATGTATTGGCATTCTCATTAGTTTCCATGATTTTTCAAAATTCTTCTTTAATTTCCTGGTTGATCCATTCATTCTTTAGCAGGATGCTCTTTAACCCTCCAAGTGTTTGAGTTCCTTCCAAATTTCCTCTTGTGATTTTATTCAAGTTTCAAAGCATTGTTCTGAAAATATACAGGGAATAATCTCAATCTTTGGTATCATTTGAGATCTGAAGTGACCCAGTATGTGCTTTATTCTGGGGAAATTTCCATGTGCACTCAAGAAGAATGAATATTTGATTGTTTTAGGGTGGACTGTTTTGTATATATCTGTGAAGTCTATCTGTTCCAATTTGTCATTCAAAGCCCTTATTTGTTTGTTGATCTTCTGTTTAGATGAACTCTCCATTGCTGTGAGTAGAGTGTTAAAGTCCCCTGTGACTATTGTATTATTGTCAATGTGTTTCACTAATTTGGTTATTAATTGGTTGATATAATTGGCTGTTCCCATGTTGGGGGCATAACTATTTACCATTGTTAGATCTTCTTGTTGTATAGTTCATTTAAGTATGATATGGTACCTCTCTATATATCTTACTACAGTCTTTGGTTTAAAATCTGGTTTGTCTGATATGAGGATTGTTGCACCAGCTTTCTTTTGAGGTTGATTAGCATGGCAAATTGTTCTCCACTCACTCAGTTTCAGTCTGGTGGTGTGTTTAGGTCTAAAATGAGTCTCTTGTAGACAACATGTGGTTAGGTCTTATCTTTTTTTAAAAAAAATATTTATTATTT
>NW_023194737.1:11652-11965 GCF_002007445.2 Ailuropoda melanoleuca
TTATTTATTTATTTATTTATTTATTTAAGATAGAGAGAGATTTAGAGAATCTGTGGGGAGGAGCAGAGGGAGAAGTAGTCCTCCTGTGTATCAGGGAGCCTGATATTGAACTCAATAGCAGGATCCTGGGATCATGATCTGAGCTGAAGGCAGACGCTTAACCAACTGAATCACCCAGGTGCCCTGGGTCTTGCTCTTTATCCAATCTGATACCCTGTGAATTTTGATTGGAAAATTTAGTACATTTACATTCAGAATAACTATTGAAATATATGAATTTAGTGCCACTGTATTGCCTTTAAGTCCATTTTCT
>NW_023194738.1:0-1904 GCF_002007445.2 Ailuropoda melanoleuca
AGAATTTTTAGGCTGTTCTTGGTTTTCCAAGACCTAGGCCCATCTTCAAAATTAAACTGGGCTGTATGAATGAGGGGAAGAGAACACAGGCTGATGAACACATCAGCCTCCCGGATTCCTGAGGACTAGGAATAGAAAGTCTCAGGTTCTGCAGGGTGGTGAAAACCTAAGCCAGACTGTGGCAAGGCCCTGTAAGGGGATGGATGTGTGGGTGTCCCAGAGGCCCGGGCACTGGTGACTGCAAGCTCATGAGCCCTGGAGCCTTGAACTGCGGCCAGGTCCAGCGGGAGCATGGGAAAGCTCTTATGCAGCCACCAACTTGAATGGGCCCCATGCACCTAGACAGTGGCAGCAGTGGACAACCACAAACTAAGAACCAGGCGTGAGGATATAGGGCCACAGGTGGAGAGCAGTCCTTCCTTCAAATTTCACGTAAGCCCCCCAGTTTTTGTAAGATCAAAAGATGGGGAAGGAGCCAACCCAAATCAACTGATAACAGGTTTCTCATCAACCTTTGTAACATGTAAAGTCAGCCAGATGGATTTTTATCAAAAACAAACCCAAAATCAAAACAAAGAACCCCCAAATGCCACACATTTATTATTTTTCAAAGGTTACAAAGCAACTGATGTCTATTAATTGTACCAAATTCTCTGTGTATGTGCATTAGGGACATTTTTCTTGAAGGTCTTCANAAACCCCCAAATACCACACATTTATTATTTTTCAAAGGTTACAAAGCAACTGATATCTATTAATTGTACCAAATTCTCTGTGTATGTGCATTAGGGACATTTTTCTTGAAGGTCTTCATCAGATTCTCAAAGGGGCATATAATTTCCAAACAGTAAAAAGTCACTCATCGAACATATCACAACCTNTCAAAGGGGCATATAATTTCCAAACAGTAAAAAGTCACTCATCGAACATATCACAACCTCCTTATTTTAGAGATGAAGAGAGTAGAACCAGAGGAATGAAGTAACCTGAACAAATCCATAGAGCAGGTCACTGCCCAAAAGATACCACTCTTTTTTTCTTTCCCCTAAACAATAAGCAAGAGACCAAGCTACGTATAAAGGTTGGTTCTGACATACACTCTGGTAACAGTTCCTCAAGATACCACATTTAACTTCTCAACTTTCAGAGAACCAGAACGTAGTTAATCCTAAAACATAACCTGTTTTCTTCATTACCTGGGTCATTACGCTGTTACTCTATCCCAGGCACTGTTTGAAGTGTACTCCTATATTTACTCATTTAATCTTCACAACCCTAAACTAGGTACTGTTAGCGTCCCAACTTTACAGATGAGAAAACTAAAACAGAGAGATTACGTAATTTGCTCAGGTCCATGTAGTGTTTAAGTGTCAGAGTCAGGATCTGAACCAAGGTGGTCTGGCTTCTTTTTTTGCTCAATATAATATTTCTGAGACTCCTGCATGTGCTTCATCAATCATTCCTTTTTATTACTTAGCATTCCCTTGATTTATTTAATATGATTTGTTTATCAGTTCTTTCCATCTGGGGCTCATGGAGGTCTTTTGGCAAATACATGTTTTCATTTCTGTTGGGTACTACCTATTGAGTCATAAATTTGTTTAATTTTATAATAAACTGCTAAACAATTTTCCAAAATAGTTATGCCATATTGCACTACCCCAACAATGAACTGGGGTTCCAGTTATTTCACATCTTTGCCAGAATTTGGTGTTGTCCATCTTTTTAATTTTAATAATTCTCCAGGGCATATTCTGGTAGCACAATGAGGTTTTAATTTTCATTTCCTGATGACTAATGATGTTGAGAACTCTTTCAAGGGCCTATTGGATACATATGTACCTTTGTGAAGTCTCTGTTCAAGTGTTTTACCCATTTTTATAAGATTGACTCTTTATTACTCA
>NW_023194739.1:0-1234 GCF_002007445.2 Ailuropoda melanoleuca
TGAGTAATAAAGAGTCAATCTTATAAAAATGGGTAAAACACTTGAACAGAGACTTCACAAAGGTACATATGTATCCAATAGGCCCTTGAAAGAGTTCTCAACATCATTAGTCATCAGGAAATGAAAATTAAAACCTCATTGTGCTACCAGAATATGCCCTGGAGAATTATTAAAATTAAAAAGATGGACAACACCAAATTCTGGCAAAGATGTGAAATAACTGGAACCCCAGTTCATTGTTGGGGTAGTGCAATATGGCATAACTATTTTGGAAAATTGTTTAGCAGTTTATTATAAAATTAAACAAATTTATGACTCAATAGGTAGTACCCAACAGAAATGAAAACATGTATTTGCCAAAAGACCTCCATGAGCCCCAGATGGAAAGAACTGATAAACAAATCATATTAAATAAATCAAGGGAATGCTAAGTAATAAAAAGGAATGATTGATGAAGCACATGCAGGAGTCTCAGAAATATTATATTGAGCAAAAAAAGAAGCCAGACCACCTTGGTTCAGATCCTGACTCTGACACTTAAACACTACATGGACCTGAGCAAATTACGTAATCTCTCTGTTTTAGTTTTCTCATCTGTAAAGTTGGGACGCTAACAGTACCTAGTTTAGGGTTGTGAAGATTAAATGAGTAAATATAGGAGTACACTTCAAACAGTGCCTGGGATAGAGTAACAGCGTAATGACCCAGGTAATGAAGAAAACAGGTTATGTTTTAGGATTAACTACGTTCTGGTTCTCTGAAAGTTGAGAAGTTAAATGTGGTATCTTGAGGAACTGTTACCAGAGTGTATGTCAGAACCAACCTTTATACGTAGCTTGGTCTCTTGCTTATTGTTTAGGGGAAAGAAAAAAAGAGTGGTATCTTTTGGGCAGTGACCTGCTCTATGGATTTGTTCAGGTTACTTCATTCCTCTGGTTCTACTCTCTTCATCTCTAAAATAAGGAGGTTGTGATATGTTCGATGAGTGACTTTTTACTGTTTGGAAATTATATGCCCCTTTGAGAATCTGATGAAGACCTTCAAGAAAAATGTCCCTAATGCACATACACAGAGAATTTGGTACAATTAATAGACATCAGTTGCTTTNCATCAGTTGCTTTGTAACCTTTGAAAAATAATAAATGTGTGGCATTTGGGGGTTCTTTGTTTTGATTTTGGGTTTGTTTTTGATAAAAATCCATCTGGCTGACTTTACATGTTACAAAGGTTGATG
>NW_023194741.1:0-581 GCF_002007445.2 Ailuropoda melanoleuca
CATTCTCTGTCTTCCCTATTATAAATGACTTCTATTCTCTCTTCCTGAAGATATTACTTAGGAGATTTTTGGCATCATCTCGTTTATACATACTCCTTTCACTTTAAATATTAACTCTTTATTTTATTCTCATTAAAACAGTAATATATAAAACCTAATTTTAGTCACTTGTATCATCTTACAAACATTCATTTGTAATGTTGTAAAACGTTGTAAAGTGTTGTAAAATATTGAAAAAACATATGAATGTTTGCTATTTTATAGCATATTATAGCAAAAATAACATGCTGTATATATTTTTAATATATAGAATGGAGGAATAAAGNCATGCTGTATATATTTTTAATATATAGAATGGAGGAATAAAGGGTTAAACAACTGCTTCCAGCCCCAAATCAGTGTACATGAGACCAGTATCTGTAAACCACACCGTCCCTCTGCTCAGGGATGTAACCTCAACGCTCGTCAATTCTCTCCCTCTGACTAGTGTTTATTTATATTTCCTCCTCTGACCATTTCATTCCTTTCTCCTGATTCGAGTTTGTCACTGGATTTTATCTGATTATTGGAATTGAAAGGGT
>NW_023194742.1:0-596 GCF_002007445.2 Ailuropoda melanoleuca
CATTGGCACAAAACAGTAGAGTTGGCCTATCCCTTCCTGCCTTAAACACTGCTGCTCGCTTCTCTTCCTTAGGAATAAATGTCATTTGTAGCACTTCTTTTCCAGAATAGGATACTTTTGTCTGCATTAAAATCCTGTTAATATACCCTTTCTCCTCAATGATTTTTTGTTTGTTTTGTTTTGGCAACTCCGCTGGGAGTCCACAATGATCTTAATGGCATCTGGGAATCTGCTTAAGATTCCCTCTCTTCCTGTCTCTTCCCTCCCCCTCCCTCTCTTTCTGTCTCAAATAAATCTTAAGAAACACTGTAAAATGAGTAACAAAGTGGGTATAAATACATGTTTAGCGACAATTACTTTGAATGTAAGTGGACTAAACATTCCAATCAAAAGATGTATGGTGACTGGATAAAAAATCAAGACACGTCTATATATGCTGGCTACATGAGACTCNATGCTGGCTACATGAGACTCATTTCAGACTTAAAAGCACAAACAGGGTTGCCTGGGTGGCTCAGCCGTTTCGCGTCTGCCTTCCGCTCAGGTTATGATCCCAGGGTCCTGGGATCAAGCCCTGCATTGGGCTCCCTGCTTGG
>NW_023194743.1:0-596 GCF_002007445.2 Ailuropoda melanoleuca
CATTGGCACAAAACAGTAGAGTTGGCCTATCCCTTCCTGCCTTAAACACTGCTGCTCGCTTCTCTTCCTTACGAATAAATGTCATTTGTAGCACTTCTTTTCCAGAATAGGATACTTTTGTCTGCGTTAAAATCCTGTTAATATACCCTTTCTCCTCAATGATTTTTTGTTTGTTTTGTTTTGGCAACTCCGCTGGGAGTCCACAATGATCTTAATGGCATCTGGGAATCTGCTTAAGATTCCCTCTCTTCCTGTCTCTTCCCTCCCCCTCCCTCTCTTTCTGTCTCAAATAAATCTTAAGAAACACTGTAAAATGAGTAACAAAGTGGGTATAAATACATGTTTAGCGACAATTACTTTGAATGTAAGTGGACTAAACATTCCAATCAAAAGATGTATGGTGACTGGATAAAAAATCAAGACACGTCTATATATGCTGGCTACATGAGACTCATNGCTGGCTACATGAGACTCATTTCAGACTTAAAAGCACAAACAGGGGTGCCTGGGTGGCTCAGCCGTTTTGCGTCTGCCTTCCGCTCAGGTTATGATCCCAGGGTCCTGGGATCAAGCCCTGCATTGGGCTCCCTGCTTGG
>NW_023194744.1:0-1701 GCF_002007445.2 Ailuropoda melanoleuca
AGGGCTAGTATACTTCTTATTTACTTTTCAGTTGTAGAGTGTAGCCTTTTGAGATCACAGTCAAAGCCTGGTGGATTACCAGGGCTGCCACCTTGGCAGCCCCCCCAACTCCAACATTTTGTCTCATAAGACCTGTGAGTCTGTAGAGAGCTCTGTTCAGCTTAGCCTTGCCTCTTCGAGAAAAGCAGGCTCAAATGCAGGCATACCTCTCTAGCTTTCCCTTTTCATTATCTTGAAACCTTTCCCCTTCATTATCTTAATTCTTCATTGTCTTCTTGGTTCTCTAATACATTCAAATTGATTTTTGTCCTTAGCTTTTTAGTTATTCTTAGGGGGAGAGTCATATAAAACAGCAGTCCATCATAGCCAGAAGTAGAGCTATTCTAATGATGTTTTAATCAAATATTTCAAACAAATATGCCTAATAACTAACATGTATAGGACATTTCCACCTACATGGTCCTATTTGATTCCAACTACAATTTTGTGATCAGAATCCTTTCTATTTCAAAGATGAGAAAATTTAGGTTCAAAAAAGTATGAATAAAAACAGCTGGTAGAAGGAGAGCTGAGATTCAAACCCAGATTCTCTGATGGCAATTCCTGTGTCTACTGTTCGGCCTAGTGGCTGGCAGTATTCAGAATGAATAATGAATGATAGATGCAGCCATGAAAACTAATCTTTCTCATTGGTACCTCAGGTAATTCTAAAGTTTTTCTTCTCTTTTAAAATGAATTCCGGAGTAAGTCTCCTTCTTAATACTTTAAAATATCTGGGATCATTAATATTTAGAGTAATTTAAGAGAAGTTATCCTAAATATTATATAAACATTTCTCTATTGATGAGTCTATATTTCCCATTGNGGCCTAGTGGCTGGCAGTAGTCAGTATGAATAATGAATGATAGATGCAGCAATGAAAACTAATCTTTCTCATTGGTACCTCAGGTAATTCTAAAGTTTTTCTTCTCCTTTAAAATGAATTCCAGAGTAAGTCTCCTTCTTAATACTTTAAAATATCTGGGATCCTTAATATTTAGAGTAATTTAAGAGAAGTTATCCTAAATATTATATAAATATTTCTCTATTGATGAGTCTATATTTCCCATTGTTTTTCTCGTTTTCTATTGTATAGCTTAATTTGAATTCTATTAACTATGTTTTTTTTCCTCCCCAAGATAACTGCTAAAATACCAAGCACAGCAGTTACTAGACCTGTAGCTACTGGATATGGGGTAGGTTTACTTAAGCTAAAAATATTAAGGTGCTTTTTCTTACCTTAAGTTCACTCTAGGCAGCTCTGAATAATTTTGGGTATCTTTCAGTCCGTGACCCAGATATATTTTTCATTTTGGATATTTACAAACCTTATAAAAGTCTAATTTGATTAATAGCTTTTATATTCTAGTCATTTTGATTGTAAATTTATCAGAAAATATTGTATTATCATTTCTATTTGTAAACCTTGTGTTTGTTGATTGAGTTCCTTTCATTTTTTTTGTGTAATATTACCAAGTCTCGTGTGTATTCCATTCATATTTTATGTGGAGTTAAATGTTATATAAAAGTAATGATGTTTATAATATTTTAAAATCTACCAATTAATACATNTCAATTAATACATGAAAAGATAAAATTTGAGGAAAATTTCAGAGGCATATATTTGGGTCTTGCTTTTATTTCAGATCTTTGGAGGAAAGA
>NW_023194745.1:0-843 GCF_002007445.2 Ailuropoda melanoleuca
CAGACCTTCCTTGAGGGCCAGGGTCTCTGGCCTGCTCCTTGCTGGCGTCCCTGCATCGGGAATGAAGACGGATCCTTCCCCGGGACGTATGACCATCTGTCCTGAATGCAGGGGTGACTCAAGGCAAAAATAGGACTTCCATCAAGACAGCCTTGGCGCCCTCCCCTCTGGGGCCTCCCTGCCCCCAGAGTCCTGGGCGTCAGCCCACACATCACACTCCCCATGTCTCCCCAAGCCCAGCTCTGACGGCATCTGTTCATGTCTCCCCAGGTTACTACCCCAGCAGCCGAAAGTCCCGAGTCAGCCTCCCTAGCAGCCCTGCCTGCTGACAGGTGTTCGTAAGGGCAGGTTATTGAAAACCCACGTAGGGGATTGTACAGCAGTGCCCCCCAAATCCACTTTGGAGGGTTTACTCAGCCAATCTGTCTTTTGTTCATCGAAAGGTATTTAGCAACCACGTAATAATAATGGTCTCACCAAGTGCATTCCGTTGCCCAGCTGGGCTGGACGCACTCGGTTTAAAGAGGTTGGAAGTGGAGATATGGAGCTGACAAGACCCTCCCTCCAATTAATTAACTAATTAATTTAAAAGATTCTATTTATTTGAGAGAGAGAGAAAGAGAGAGCATGAACGGGGTAGGGGCAGAGAGAGAAGCAGGCTCTCCCCTGAGCAGGGAGCCTGATGTGGGGCTCAACCCCAGGACNGACCCCAGGACCCTGAAATCATGACCTGAGCCGAAGGCAGATGCTTCACTGACTGAGCCACCCAGGCGCCCCCTCCCTCTGATTTAATCCAGCCCAAACGTCCCCCACTCAGTTGGAGCGCACCTGTCTAGGGGGCAG
>NW_023194746.1:0-2337 GCF_002007445.2 Ailuropoda melanoleuca
AGTGAGATGATGTTCGTTGATAATTCCCTGGATTGTGTGGTGTCTCAGAGACCACTATGAGGCATTCTCGTGAGGCTTCCGTGAACACTTTCCCTCATGTTTCCCTATTCACGAAGGATGATGTTAGTGCTAATACGGCCAATGCACAGTGTTGTTTCTGACAGAAATGTTTTAGGCATTTTCGTTCCATTGCCACCAGCAGTTTTGATAGGATTTACCNAATGGGATTTACCCATGAAGCAAACATTGCATTGGAGGCTGGTTTGGCCAAATTTTGTTTCTCCGTGCTGTGCTGATCGTGTTTCACTCACGGTAACAAAGCACCTTGATTTTTGTTCCACGTTCTATAAGGCCGATGTGACTTCAAGGGCTTTATCTTCGCACTTTGTTTCTTGGTTCTAAGTGCTGGATGCTTCCAAGGCTCATTCACCCAATGGGGAATCTGGTTCCCAAAGGAAACTCGTATGATAGCTAGAGGTGTACTCTTGGACGCTATTCTTTAATACCAATAAGAATGGCGCTGAGTCCTCGAAATTATTGAACATTTTCATTTATACTCCCTTATTTAAGTGAGATGATGTTCGTTGATAATTCCCTGGATTGAGTGTTGTCTCAGAGACCACTATGTGGCACTCTCGTCAGGCTTCCGTGAACACTTTCCCTCATGTTTCCCTATTCACGAAGGATGATGATAGTGCTAAGACGGCCACTGCACAGTGTTGTTTCTGACAGAAATGGTTTAGGCATTTTCGTTCCATTGCCACCAGCAGTTTTAATGGGATTTACCCATGAAGCAAACATTGCATTGGAGGCTGGTTTGGCCAAATTTTGTTTCTCCGTGCTGTGCTGATCGTGTTTCACTCACGGTAACAAAGCACCTTGATTTTTGACCCACGTTGTATAAGGCCGATGTGACTTCAAGTGTTTTATCTTCGCACTTTGCTTCTTGGTTCCAAGTGCTGGATACTTACAAGGCACATTCACCCAATGGGGAATCTGGGTCCCAAGGAAATGCGGATGTTAGCTGGAGGTGTTATCCTGGACGCTCTTCTTTAATACCAATAAGAAGGGCGCTGAGTCCTCGAAATTCTTGAACGTTTTCATTTAGACTCCCTTATTTAAGTGAGATGATGTTCGTTGATATTTCCCTGGATTGTGTGGTGTCTCAGAGACCACTATGTGGCACTCTCGTCAGGCTTCCGTGAACACTTTCCCTCATGTTTCCCTATTCACGAAGGATGATGATAGTGCTAAGACGGCCACTGCACAGTGTTGTTTCTGACTGAAATGTTTTAGGCATTTTCGTTCCATTGCCACCAGCTGTTTTGATATGATTTACCCATGAACCAAACATTGCATTGGAGGTTGCTTTGGCCAAATTTTTTTTCTCAGTGCTGTGTTTATCATGTTTCACTCACGGTAACAAAGCACCTTGATTTTTGTTCCACGTTCTATAAGGCCAATGTGACTTCAAGGGCTTTATCTTCGCACTTTGTTTCTTGGTTCTAAGTGCTGGATGCTTCCAAGGCACATTTACCCAATGGGGAATCTGGGTCCCAAGGAAATGCGGATGTTAGCTGGAGGTGTTATCCTGGACGCTCTTCTTTAATACCAATAAGAAGGGCGCTGAGTCCTCGAAATTCTTGAACGTTTTCATTTAGACTCCCTTATTTAAGTGAGATGATGTTCGTTGATATTTCCCTGGATTGTGTGGTGTCTCAGAGACCACTATGTGGCACTCTCGTCAGGCTTCCGTGAACACTTTCCCTCATGTTTCCCTATTCACGAAGGATGATGATAGTGCTAAGACGGCCACTGCACAGTGTTGTTTCTGACAGAAATGTTTTAGGCATTTTCGTTCCATTGCCACCAGCAGTTTTGATAGGATTTACCCATGAAGCAAACATTGCATTGGAGGCAGGTTTGGCCAAATTTTGTTTCTCACTGCTGTGCTCATCGTGTTTCACTCACAGTAACAAAGCACCTTCATTTTTGTTCCACGTTCTATAAGGCCGATGTGAATTCTAGGGCTTTTTCTTCGCACTTTGTTTCTTGTTCTAATTGCTGGATGCTTCCAAGGCGCATTCACCCAATGGGGAATCTGGTTCCCAATTGAAAATTCGGATGTTAGCTGGAAGTCTTCCTGGACGCTCTTCGTTAATACCAATAAGAAGGGCGCTGAGTCCTCGAAAGTCTTGAGCTTTTTCATTTATACTCCCTTATTTAAGTGAGATGATGTTCGTTGATAATTCCCTGGATTATGTGCTATCTCAGACCACTATGTGGCACTCTCGTCAGGGTTCCGTGAACACTTTCCCTCATGTTTCCCTATTCACG
>NW_023194747.1:0-245 GCF_002007445.2 Ailuropoda melanoleuca
GGTGCACTGGGTGTTATAAGCGAGTAATGAATCATGGAACTTTACATGAAAAACTAGAGATGTACTGTATGATGTCTAACATAATAAAAAATTATTATTAAAAAATGCCAATAAACAAGAGCCTACGCCTGATGGATTCCCTGGGGAATTCAGATATAATACCTATTTAAGAAATAATACCTATTCTCCTAAAGCTGTTTCAAAAAATAGAAATAGAAGGAAAACTACCAAACTCATTCTATGAG
>NW_023194747.1:477-618 GCF_002007445.2 Ailuropoda melanoleuca
TGACCAAGTGGAATTCATCCCTGGGATGCAAGGGTGGTTCAACATTTGCAAATCTATCAGTGTGATAGATCACATTAATAAGAGACAAGAACCATATGATCCTTTCAATTGATGCAGAAAAAGCATTTGACAAAATACAGC
>NW_023194748.1:0-3190 GCF_002007445.2 Ailuropoda melanoleuca
ATTATGCAATATGAGAATAGACTTAGGGAAATAAGTGACTCCATCAAATGTAATAACATTCATATTACAAGTATCCCAGAGGAAAAGGAGAGAGTAAAGGGGGCTTAAAATTTATTTGAAAAAAAATAAAAGCTGAAACCTTTCCTAATTTGAGAAAGGAAATGGATATCCAGAGCCCTGAGGCAGGGAGCACCCCAAACAAAATCAACAAAAGCAGATTTACAGCAAGACATATTGTAATTTAAATGACAAAATAATTAATGATGAAGTAAATAATTTTAAAACAGTAAGACAAAAGAAGTCATATACATGCAAGGTAAACCCTGTAAGACTAATAGCAGATTTTTTTAGCAGAAACGTGGTAAACCAGAAGAGAGTGGAATGATATATTTAAAGTGCAGAATGAGGAAAAAAATAAATAAGTAAAGTGCAGAATGGGAAAAATACGAAGCCAAGAATATTTAACAAGAAAGTCTATCATTCAGAATAGAAAGGGATATAAAGATTTTCCCAAACAAACATTAAAGGAGTTCACAAAGACTTTTCTGGTTTAGATAAAAGAAATACTAGAAGGCTTTTCTGGTTTAGATAAAAGGAAAGACCAAAGTTACAGTACAAAAATAGGAAACAAAAAAGTAGTAAAAATTAATATTTCTGTAAAAAATCAGTTAAGGAATTCACAAAATAAAAAACAATGTAAAATAAGACACTATATCTCTAAAACATTTGGAGAAGAGGAGTAAGAATGGATTGAAATGTAAACAACCATCAATGTACTATAGATTGCTATATGTAGAAGATGCTGTATACAAGCTTAGTAGTACTGACAAATCAAAACTCACTAATAGGCGCGCCTGGGNGGCACCTGGGTGGCACAGCAGTTAGGTGCCTGCCTTAGGCTCAGGGCATGATCCCAGCGTTATGGGATCGAGCCCCACATCAGGCTCCTCTGCTATGAGCCTGCTTCTTCCTCTCCCTCTCCCCCTGCTTGTGTTCCCTCTCTCGCAGGCTGTCTCTATCTCTGTCGAATAAATAATAAAATCTTTAAAAAAAACTCACTAATAGATACATAAAAAATAAAAAGAAAGAAATCCAAATATGTGACTAAAGTACACCAGCAAACCATGAATGAGAAAAAGAGAAAAAAAGATCAGAGAAAAACCTCGGCGGGGGGGGACAGAAAAAAGAAACATCAATCACAATTCCCTTGAATGTAAATAAATTAATGTTTGCCCATTGGTTTACCAATCTTATTAATTCTTTCAAAGAACAAGCGTTGATCTGTTCTATTGTTTTTCTTATTTCTATTTCATTGATCTCTGTTCTAGTGATTATTATTTTGCTACTTATGCTTGGTTTAGGTTGTATGTGCTGTTCTTTCTCCAGCTCCTTTATGTGTATGGTTAGCTTGTGCATCTGGGATTTTTCTAATTTTTTGAGAGAGGCTTGGATGGCAATGTTTTTCCCCTTTAGGACCACCTTTGCATTATCCCATAGATTTTGGACCAGTGTATTTTCATTCTCATTGGTTTCCATGAACTGTTTAAGTTCTTCTTTAATTTCCTCGTTGACCCATTCATTCTTTAGCAGGGTGTTCTTTAACTTCTAAGTTGGGATGCAAGAATGGCTCAACATTATAAAATCAATCAACATGGTAAAGCACATCAATAAATGAAAAGACAAAATCCTAGAGGATATCATAGGCAGCCACATTAACTTCTTTCAAGACAAATCTCCAAAGGCAAGTGAAGCAAAAGCCAAAATGAACTTTTGGGACTTCATCAAGATAAAAATCTTCTGCTAAACAAAAGAAACAGTCAACAAAACTAAGAGGCAGCCCACCGAATGGGAGAAGATATTTGCAAATGACATTACAGATAAAGGGCTGATATCCAAGATTTATAAAGAGCTTCTCAAACTCAACACTCAAAAAACTAATACACTCAAAAAACGAACAGAAGACGTGAACAGACACTTCTCCAAAAAAGACATAGAAATGGCTAACAGACACATGAAAAAATGTTAAACGCCACTAGCCATCAGGGAAATACAAATCAAAACTACAATGAGATATGACCTTACACCAGTCACAATTGCAAAAATTAACAAGACAGGAAACAACAAATGTTGGTGAGGATGTAGACAAAGGGGAACACTCTTACATTGTTGGTGGGAATGCAAGCTGGTACAGCCACATTGGAAAACAGTATGGAGGCTCCTCAAGATGTTAAGAGTAGACCCAGCAATTACACTACTAGTTATTTACCTCAAGGATACAAATGTAGTAAAAAGAAGGGGTAGGTGCACACCAGCATTCATAGCAACAATGTCCGCAATAGCCAACCTGTGGAAGGAGGAGAGATGCCCTTCAAAAGACAAACGGAGAAAGAAAATGTGGTCCATATATACAATGGAATATTACTTAGCCATCAGAAAGGATGATTACCCAACAGTTGTATCAACATGCAATGAACTTGAAGGGATTATGCTAAGTGAAATAAGTCAAGCAGAGAAAGACAATTATCATAGGGTTTCACTTATTTGTAGAACACAAGGGATAGCATGGAGGACATTAGGAGAAGGAAGGGATAAATGAAGTGGGGGGAATCAGAGGGGGGATTAAATATGAGACACTATGGACTCTGGGAAAGAAACTGAGGATTTCAGAGGGGAGGGAGTTGTGGGGATTGGTTGGCCTGTTGATGGGTATTAAGGAGGGCACATATTGCATGGAGTACTGGGTGTTATATGCAAACAATGAATCATGGAACACTACATCAAAAACTAATGGTGTACTGTATGGTGACTAACACAATATAATAAAATTTTTTAAAAATGAAAAAAGATAAAAAAGACTAGACCACCTATTCATAATAGATGAATAAGATTAATTTCAAACCTAAAGAAACATGCAAATTTAAAGTGAGTGGATGTAGAATTATTTATCTTGCAAATAGATGTCACAGGATAGACAAAGTAGTAATACTTCATCAGACAAAATTGATTTTAAAACAAAGACTGTAAAAAGAGACAAAGAAGTATACTATATATAATAAAAAAGACAACCCAATAAGAGGATGTAACAATTGTAAATTTTATACACTCAACATGAAAGCACCAAAAACATAAAACAGTCTATAAAGAGCATAAAGGAAGTAACCAATAGTCATACAATTATAGTAGAGGACTT
>NW_023194749.1:0-648 GCF_002007445.2 Ailuropoda melanoleuca
CAGCGAGCAGTGTCGTGCTAGTGCAAGTGGTGGCTGGAGAGAAGCGGGAGGACTCTAGAGACAATGAGAAGTGTTGATCAAATAGTCTTGGGAAGGGAGGTAGAAGGAGGAAGGAAAGATGGTGTCTAGGGACATGGTGATTGAGATGTTCTGGTTTTTGCAGTGACTCGGGGCTCTTCGTAATGTTTACTTTGAACTTTGGAGATAATTAAAATGATCACCTATTTGTGTATTTGCCTCACTCACAGTTGTATCAGAATGTACGGACTCTCAGCCTTCAAATAAGCCCTTAACTTGCGGAGGTGGTAGTGGCATCGTACAAAGCACAAAAGCTCTTATTTTGAAAGGTGGATATATACGGCTAGAAAAAGAAATGTCTAAGTTAAAGCAGCAAAATGAACAGCTAACAAAGCAAAAGAATGAACTATTAAGGTGAGATCTGCTTACGTGATATCAAAGTTATGCTTCTGGCNATGCTTCTGGCTATGACACGTGGGGAGCTTGGTATATACACCTCCGTACGTGGTTTTGCAGTCGGCAACCCTTCATGCATAAGGGGAAAGTAATTTTCAGAATATATGTCATAAATGGTTTTTAAAAGGAATAAGACTGTAGTACCCCCATTCCAGATGTTTGCTATCTATCAAT
>NW_023194750.1:0-804 GCF_002007445.2 Ailuropoda melanoleuca
CCCACGCACTTCCACCCTGCCCTCCACATCCACACAGATGGCTAAGGAAAGCAAAGACACAGGATGGTCCTCTTTCAGCCCCGTCTGCGTGGTGGGAGAGAGCTTGGCGGGGGGGTTGCCTTAAGGGATGAAGCCATGGCATGTAGCTCTTCAGAGTGCTAGAAAAGTCCTCCCTCTCGCATCACCCTCTTGACCTGCCCTAAACGTGGCTGTGGGCCTTGCAAGGGAAGCAAAAGCCTCTCTCTCACTGGGCTGCTGCTAGGCTGGCCCCAGTTAATCATTTACTGGGGTGCTATAAATAGGCACCATGCATCGTTCCCTCACAGTAGAGGGACTGGCCAACCTGCTCTGACCTGGGAGTGGGGCCTTCTGGGCACTGAGGATGGGCTTCCCACACACAGGCCTCCCATCGCTGCCCTGCACAGGTGTTCAGGCACCCCTTGACAAGAAGGTCCCCCCTGCCACCCCATGCCTGGTTCTGGGGCATTCACCTGGGGGCATCTTGGCAAAAAGGTCCTTCCAGTCACACTCCCACACACAGCACTCACAGAGATGCTGCAGCTGTGAAGACCATCTGTCCCCCGCCGCCCCTCCATTCCCAGAGAAAACGGCCTGCGTGTCTCACATTCCCAGCCCACACCCTGGAGACCGGCCAGCGTTCTCCTGGGGGCTNAGGCTCTGCCTGGTGCGGGAGGCAGCTCCACTGGCAACGTACCCCATTCCCACAGACCCGTGGGCCTTGTGGATGAGGAAGGCATGCCAGACTCTGGAGCAGCCTCGATTCTCTTTGGGGGTCTAGGCAGC
>NW_023194751.1:0-578 GCF_002007445.2 Ailuropoda melanoleuca
CCACGGGGGTGAACACTTGCTGCACCTCTCACTCTGGATGGCTTCCTTCTGGACAGAGATACGTGTATTGTTCCAACCTATCGGAGGATGGATTACATACAGGTAGCCTATCTGAAAAGCCAGACGATTTCGACATCTTGGGAAGAATTTCAGGGTGTACTTCACAACTTCCCAGATACACAGGCTTCTTTCAGAGCTGCACCCAGACTTCTGGGCTCTTCCTTGTGGCTCCTTTGCTATCGAAGGCACATCTGTTTCTTGCCATCCAGCCTCAGGGCCCAGCTTCTGAAAAGCCACCATGTCAAAGCCCACTTTGAGGCCAGTGCCCTTGTTCCCAACGTTCTTCTTTTCCCAGTGCCATGCTTAATGGTTTTCCCACCTAGTTCTCTGGGAAATGATTANGGTTCTCTGGGAAATGATTAAATAATTAAATTAAATGATTAAAGAAGGGTTTAACAATTATAGGGGCAAGGCATGATGGGGGAGAAGAAAAATCCATTCCTACAACAGAAATTTTAGTGTGCCACAAGAACAGACAACCCAGAACTCAGGACGTAAGCCATTTTGTTATGGAAAAG
>NW_023194752.1:0-606 GCF_002007445.2 Ailuropoda melanoleuca
TGATGCCACCTGCTTTGCATTTCTTTTTCAAGATTGCCTTGGCTATTTGGGATCTTTTGTGGTTCCATACAGATTTTAGGATTGATTGTTCTGAAAAATCTGAAAAGTATTTTGATAGGGATTGCATTAAATATCTACATTGCTTTGGGGAGTATAGGCATTTTAACAATATTTCTTCTTTCAATCCATGAGTATGGAATGTTTTTCCATTTCTTTGTGTCATCTTCAATTTCTTTCATAAGTGTTCCATGGTTTTCATCATACAGATCTTTTACCTCTTTAGTTATGTTTATATCTAGGTATCTTATGGGTTTTGGTGCAATTGTAAATGGGATCGATTCCTTGATTTCTTTTTCTGCTGCTTCATTATTGGTATATAGAAATGCAACAGATNTATAGAAATGCAACAGATTTCTGTATATTGATTTTGTATCCTGCAATTTCACCGAATTTGTGTATCAGTTCTAGCAATTTTTTGGTCGAGTCTTTTGGGTTTTCTATATAGAATATCATGTCATCTGCAAAAAGTGAAAGCTTGACTTCTTCCTTGCCAATTTGGATGTCTTTTATTTATTTTTGTTGTCTGATTGCTGAGGCTAGGACTTC
>NW_023194753.1:0-607 GCF_002007445.2 Ailuropoda melanoleuca
TGATGCCACCTGCTTTGCATTTCTTTTTCAAGATTGCCTTGGCTATTTGGGATCTTTTGTGGTTCCATACATATTTTAGGATTGATTGTTCTGAAAAATCTGAAAAGTATTTTGATAGGGATTGCGTTAAATATCTACATTGCTTTGGGGAGTATAGGCATTTTAACAATATTTCTTCTTTCAATCCATGAGTATGGAATGTTTTTCCATTTCTTTGTGTCATCTTCAATTTCTTTCATAAGTGTTCCATGGTTTTCATCATACAGATCTTTTACCTCTTTAGTTATGTTTATATCTAGGTATCTTATGGGTTTTGGTGCAATTGTAAATGGGATCGATTCCTTGATTTCTTTTTCTGCTGCTTCATTATTGGTATATAGAAATGCAACAGATNTATATAGAAATGCAACAGATTTCTGTATATTGATTTTGTATCCTGCAATTTCACCAAATTTGTGTATCAGTTCTAGCAATTTTTGGTCGAGTCTTTTGGGTTTTCTATATAGAATATCATGTCATCTGCAAAAAGTGAAAGTTTGACTTCTTCCTTGCCAATTTGGATGTCTTTTATTTATTTTTGTTGTCTGATTGCTGAGGCTAGGACTTC
>NW_023194754.1:0-858 GCF_002007445.2 Ailuropoda melanoleuca
GGATTACTGTTCTTCATGGTCTATGATGGGGTTCAGGACACGCTAACCCAGAATATGGCACCTCGGCATGTTGAATATTGTAAGCCAAAGGATTTGAGAAATGGCATGCGCAGGAAGGACTTTCTGACTTTACCCTGTAGCGGGTCATAAAACCCAAGAAGGACGTTTTTCCCCAGCTTTGTTGGGATATAATTGACAATTAACATTGTGTAAGTTTGAAGTGTGCAGTGTTTTTTATTTGGTACACTTACATGTTGCAAAATGATTACTCCCTGGGTATTAGCTAACACCTCCATCATGTCGCATAATTACCATTTCCTTTTTGTGGTGAGAACATTTAAGGTGTGCTCTCCTCACAACTTCGAAGTATACAATGTAGTATTGTTAACTATAATCACCGTGTTGTATATTAGATCCCGAGAATTTATTCATCTTACAACCGGAAGTTTATACCTTTTACTAATATCTCCCTATTTTCCCCATTCCTCAGCCTCTGGCAACCACCATTCTATTCCCTGTCTCTGTGAATTCAGCTTTTTAAGGATTCCACATATAAGTGATATCGCTTGTCTTTCTCTGCCTGGTTTATTTCACTTAGCCTAATGCCCTCAAGTTTCATTCATGTCGCAAATGGCAGGATTTTCCTTCTTTTTCTTGGCTGAGTAATAAATATTCCATTGNCCCATTGAATTATATGCGTGTGTGTGTGTGTGTGTGTGCGTGTGTGTGTATGTATATATATATGTATATATGTATGTATGTGTGTATATATGTCTGTGTATATATATATGTATATCTATGTATATATGTGTATATATATGTGTGTGTGTATACTACATCTTTATCATTGATGAACAC
>NW_023194755.1:0-1477 GCF_002007445.2 Ailuropoda melanoleuca
GGATTACTGTTCTTCATGGTCTATGATGGGGTTCAGGACACGCTAACCCAGAATATGGCACCTCGGCATGTCGAATATTGTAAGCCAAAGGATTTGAGAAATGGCATGCGCAGGAAGGACTTTCTGACTTTCCCCTGTAGCGGGTCATAAAACCCAAGAAGGACGTTTTTTCCCAGCTTTGTTGGGATATAATTGACAATTAACATTGTGTAAGTTTGAAGTGTGCAGTGTTTTTTATTTGGTACACTTACATGTTGCAAAATGATTACTCCCTGGGTATTAGCTAACACCTCCATCATGTCGCATAATTACCATTTCCTTTTTGTGGTGAGAACATTTAAGGTGTGCTCTCCTCACAACTTCGAAGTATACAATGTAGTATTGTTAACTATAATCACCGTGTTGTATATTAGAGCCTGAGAATTTATTCATCTTACAACCGGAAGTTTATACCTTTTACTAATATCTCCCTATTTTCCCCATTCCTCAGCCTCTGGCAACCACCATTCTATTCCCTGTCTCTGTGAATTCAGCTTTTTAAGGATTCCACATATAAGTGATATCGCTTGTCTTTCTCTGCCTGGTTTATTTCACTTAGCCTAATGCCCTCAAGTTTCATTCATGTCGCAAATGGCAGGATTTTCCTTCTTTTTCTTGGCTGAGTAATAAATATTCCATTGAATTATATGCGTGTGTNTCCATTGTATTATATGCGTGTGTGTGTGTGCGTGCGTGTGTGTGTGTGTATGTATATATATATGTATATATGTATGTATGTGTGTATATATGTCTGTGTATATATCTATGTATATCTATGTATATATGTGTATATATATGTGTGTGTGTATACTACATCTTTATCATTGATGAACACTTAAGTCGTTTCCATGTATTGGTTGTTTTGAATAATGCCTTAATGAACGTAGGAGTGCAGCTATCTCTTTGAGATCCTGTTTTCATTTCCTTTGTGTATATTCACAGAAGTGGGATTGCTAGGTCATATGGTAGTTCTATTTTGAATTTTTTGAGGAATTTCTATGCTGTTTTCATAGGAAACAGATCCTTACCTATGGAATTTACATTCCCATCAACAGTGCACAAAAGTTGCCCTTTTCCCGCATCCTTGCCAACACTTGATATTTCTTTTTGGTGATAGCCATTCTGTCAGGTATAGAGTGATGCCTCATTGTGGTTTCGATTTGCATTTCTCTGATGCTTAGTGTTATCAAGCATCTTTTCATGTACCTGTTGGCCATTTGTCTGTCATCTTTGGAAAACTGTCTGTTTAGGTCTTCAGCCCATTTTTAAATCAGATTGTTTGTTGTTGCTATGAGTATGTTGTTGCTAAGAGTTGTAAAAGTTCTTTATATGTTTTGAATATCAATCATTTATCACATATATGACTTACAAGTGGTTTTTTTCCCGTTCCATAGATTGTGCTTTCATTTTGTTGATTGTTTCTTTTGCTGTGTAGAAA
>NW_023194756.1:0-156 GCF_002007445.2 Ailuropoda melanoleuca
GAATTTTTAATTTCTGTCAGATTTGCTCTCATTTCCATCCTTAGAGATTCTATATTCTCAGTAACATTTTCGTTAATACTTTTTTCATGTCTACTCATCATTTTGACCATTGTTACTCTGAATTCCATTTCTGATAATTTGGTTACATCCATATCC
>NW_023194756.1:361-938 GCF_002007445.2 Ailuropoda melanoleuca
ATGTTATTTATTTATTTATGTGGCAGAGAGCCAACCAGCGAGAGAGGGAACACAAGCAGGGGAGTGGGAGAGGAAGAAGCAGGCTCCCAGCGGAGAAGCCCGATGCGGGACTCCTTTCCAGAACACTGTGATCACGCCCTAATCCAAAGACAGGTGCTCAATGACTGCGCCACCCAGGCGCCCCGGGTTGTGGGCTTCTTCATTTTTCAGCCTGCCTTCTGCGGGAGGGGCCTGCCACACGGATACTCAGGCAACCCCGTTTGGGTAGAGTCTCCGTGTCCCCTGCGAGGGGTGATGGGGATGGGCACGCTGTGAGCTGGTGTTTCCAGGCTTTTGTTCTCTGGCGGCTTTCTCTGGCGGTCTGCTGTGCCTTTTCTGAGAGTCAGAGCAGCAGCGGCCGAATCTCAGCCTCTGTCACAGAACAGAGGCGTTGCGGCCTGTTCTCCACTGATGTTCTGGCCACTCTAACCCTGGTGCTGCTCAACCCTGCAGCGTCCCTGGTATGTGCGCCCCACACCCGGCGTCCCAGCCCTCACTTCCAGGGTCGGCGTGTCTCTGTCCTTTGTGTTTCTAATGC
>NW_023194756.1:1106-1270 GCF_002007445.2 Ailuropoda melanoleuca
CTCCCCCGTGCAGGTCGCTACCGCTTCCCGGCGCCCGAACGCGGCGGCTCCCTCCCCCTTCCGTTTATCTTCCAATATCTGTGCGCGGTTTCGCGGCTCCCCGCTTCGTACCTCAATACTCAGCACTGGAGATGTTCATTTGTAGAGATCCAGATGTATCTTCC
>NW_023194757.1:0-2624 GCF_002007445.2 Ailuropoda melanoleuca
TTTGGACCTACAAAAGATTTTTTAGTTTGGTTTTTTACTTGTTCTTTGTTTTTTTAAGATTGTCAAGATCCATTAGTTGCTTCCTGTTTTATATTAATGATATCATTGCTATATATTCATCTACATTTTCTTTCTGGCTTAATTTTTATGATTCGCATGTTAATTTAATATCCAAATGTTTCATTCTAAAACTTCAAAATTTACAAAAGTAGAGGGAATAGTTTAGTGAACTCCCATATCCTATCACCCATCTTCAAGTTATCAACTCATGCCTGACCTTATTTCATCTTTATCTTCACCAACTCCTTCTCCAATTATTTTGAAGCAAATCTCAGATATACCACTTTATGTATCTTTAAAAATAGACTTTAAAGATTTTTATGTTAAAAAATATTTTACATTTAAACATTAATCAAGTTTATTTTACTGTTTAATGTTTTCCAGAGATTTAATTCTATTTCACTTCTCAAACTAGTTAGTTAGCTAGGTGTCCCAATACCATTTATCAAATCATTCATTCTTTTGGCCCACTGGTAAGAAGTGCTACCTTCATCATATATTAAAATCTCATGTACTCAAATCTGTTTCAGACCCTCTGTCCCACTGATATTTTTCTCCTTTCCTACATCATATTTTGGTTTTTATTTGACGTGACTTCATGTACATGAAAGTAGGATTAAATTTGTTATTAATCTAACATGAGAACAACAAAAACTAGGAGATTAAGAATATTTACTTAGTTAAATAACACATTTATAACAACATTTATTCTCTTTCAGAGATCCTTTAATGTGGAGAGCTGTGATTGGAACTAATAGTATAAAAAGGCATCATCCACAGTCCAAGAAGATAAAAGTTAAAGCAATCATTATCCATCCAGACTTCAATTTGGAAACTTATGTAAATGATATTGCCCTGTTTCACTTAAAAAAAGCAGTGAGGTATAATGACTATATTCAGCCTATTTGTCTGCCTTTTGATGTTTTCCAAAAACTGGACCAAAACACAAAGTGTTTTATAAGCGGCTGGGGAAGAACAGAAGAGGGAGGTAATTATAGTCTGAATTTTATTTATACATTTTCCCTAATTATTGGAGAGGGTGAAGTCTTATGTCTTCATCACTTTATATCATGAATTTGAGCAATAGGTCTTTATAAACCATTGAAAAGGAAATGTCTTTTTTTCTTGTATTTTTTTCTTCCTTGTAGGAAAGAGAAAAATTATCTTCCAAAGCAGAAATAGAGACTTTCTGTAGTTATGCATGCTAAGATACTTGAACCTCTAAACATTCTCAGAGAGAATGATGGTTCTAAGTGTCTTTGTAGTTTCTGAGACTCATAGATGATAGAGCCAGCTCTGTAAGAGGATTGCTTATCATAAATAATAAGCTTCTGGCTGTAAGGAATCAAATTAAGTGTCCTTTCAATTTAATACCCTGTTTAATATCAAACAGGTTGAGTGCTATTTTCTTTAGTGCACAAATGAGCACTAATTATTGATTGGTTGAACTATTATGAATTATGAACAAATAAATGTAGAAAATAGTCTCTGCCTTGGTACTAAAAACAGTTACCTTTTGGGAGCATTTACCATGTTTTAGGTCCTTTTTGAAATATATTATTTTATCTTATCTTCAAAATATTCCAAATTGGAAGTTTATATCATTATTCCCATTTAACAGACCAGGAATTGTGAATCTTAGAGGTTGAGAAGCTAGGACACAAATCCAGGTCTTCTTTGTTCTACAGCCTGAATATCTAAGTACTGCATTAAGTATGAACTGTTCTTGACGGAATCAAAGTTTAGTTAATGATATGTGAGATCAAGTGCTGAGACTAGACAAATTAGCCATTTAAATATATGTAGAGGGGTGCCTGGGTGACTCGGCTGACTGGGGATCCAACTCTTGATTTTGGTTCGGGTCATGATCTCAGGGTCTCGGATGGAGCCCTGCATCTGTCTCCCCACTGAGTAGGAAGTCTGCTTGGGATTGTCTCTCTCTCTCTGTCTCTCTCTCCCTCTGACCTTCCCCCTCCTGTCTTTAGGATGGATGAATAAATCTTTAAAAAAAAAAAAAAAGGTGTAGATTAGGGGCACCTGGCTGGCTCAGTCTGAAAAACATGCAACTCTTGATCTTGGGGTTGTGAATTCGAGACCCATGTTGGGTGTAGAATTACACACATACACACATACATACACTTAAAAAAAAATCCCAACTTTTAAAATAGTTAAATAAATGTAGATTATTTAGATATGATACAGATAAATGTATGAAAGATCTGTGAATTATTATTTTTCTTTTTTTCCTCTGTGAATACTGTTTACAAGTTAAGAAAGCAACATGTGTAGGGAAAAGAGCATGGGCTTTAGAATCACAGACGTAAGTCTGAATCTCAGCCCTGCAACATACTAGCTGATGACATGGGCAAGTTATTGACTCCTTAACAACAACTAGAACAACAATGATCAGAGTAGCTTGCATTTATTCAGGGCTAGGTATGTAATGCTAAGCACCCCTAATGCATTTCTCATTTAATGCCTCCAATAACACCATGAGAAGTACTATGACATGGATAAATAAACAGATTTAAAGAGGTTGGGTGAGGGACGCCTGGGTGGCTCAA
>NW_023194758.1:0-1037 GCF_002007445.2 Ailuropoda melanoleuca
AAGTATTGCGAGCCTGATCACTCATCATAACACTGGATGGACATTTTCCAGAAATGCAGAATTATCTCAGTGAGGATGTCACCGTTTTCTCATGCTTACAAACACCCCAGATTTGCTCAGGCTGGAAATGTATTCAACCAGATGCTTGCTTTGACAGCCTCCTGTGCAGCTGCAAGTGGCCATGTGACAAGTTTTGGTTAAAGAGAAGCAACTGGAAGTTTGCTAGGGGCGTCTGCAGAAGCTTTGGATTTCTCCATGGAAGGGGGCACCTCCAGGTGCTACTGCCTGTCCTCTTCCTCCCCTTTTTTCTTGTCCTTTCTGGAGCCCTAATGGGCTGTACCACCGATTCACAACCACCTAGCCCATTGGCTCTGAGGTCATAGAGCCACTGAGCCAGTGACAGGACAGGCTACCTCTGTACCCACATGTTATTTCCCATGTTAAAGTGTGTGTGTGTGTGTGTGTGTGTGTGTGTATGTATATGTGTGTGAGAGAGAGAGATGTGGAACATTAGTTTTTCCATATATGTTAGCTACTAGATTTGTTGTTAGATATGAAGGCCTATTATCACGTAACCACTTGGCATATCTTTTCTTTTTTAAAATCCTTTCTTTTTCCTCTGAAAGCTCATTTGCCATTTTCAAACAGAGAAAGGTGTATTAAGAGCAGCACAAAGTTTGCTTCTTACTCTTGAAGTCTTCAATTTTCATTTGCACTCCTTGGTTCAGTGGCTACCTGTGACCAGGAAACTGTTTTCCTAGCTGACATTTGACACAGGAATCAAAGCAAAGTTTTGAAACATAGCTTTAATAAATTTGAGGTGGCAAGTTTTTGCTAAAGATTTCAATTATCAAGAGATGTTGAAGGACCTGTGGGTGGCTTAGTTGGTTAAGCATCTNCTGGGTGGCTTAGTTGGTTAAGCATCTGCCTTTGGCCCAGGTCATGATCCCGCGGTCCTGAGCAGGGAGGCTGCTTTTCCCCCTGCCCCTCCCCCTGCTCTCTCTCTATTTCTCTCAAATGAATAAATAAAATCTTTA
>NW_023194759.1:0-4505 GCF_002007445.2 Ailuropoda melanoleuca
TCCTCTTTCCTCCCCACTCCTCTCACTCTCTGCTCAGGTGATTTGCTGACAGTGGATCAGGGGAGGCCCTGCCACTTCCTTCTTATCTTATAGACATCATATGACCTCAGACTCACCATCCCTGTGTCTCTTTTCCATTTCAGAGCCCTGGGCACAGTCCACACTGTCTCGGGAATCTCGGTGTTGGGGTCTCCTGGACAGAGAGGTACTGTGTCTTGCACTGGGCTCGCAGTGCATCATTGGACTTTGGCACCAGATGAATGCTGTCCTCAAAACTGTGATCCTCCGAAGTTCCTGCACTTAGCTCCATCTGGTATTATGGTGATGCATGCTGCTTCAGTTAGTTGTGAAAAGTCATATTCAATGGAAAACTAAGTATATATAGAATGATATGTTCATTGAATAGATGTAAGAAGTGACCTCTAAGGATTCATGTGTGAGTTCTTTTCTCTAGGAAATTGTCTTGATGACTCATCCCATGTCTTCCGTGACTATAGGATTAACCATGCTTTTTTGCCTCAATTTGGACAAGTCACTTAACTCCTTTGCAGGTAGGCTGCATGCAGAGGTGACTAAACTTATTTTACAAGTTTGGACTAAATGAACAAATGCATTGACTGCTTAGGACATGTGGAAGACCCCTGAGGGTGGGGTCTTTGGAAAAACCCTGAGCGACTGTAGTTAACCTGGCCAGGAGGGCAGTGATACCGCATTGCTACTATGTATCCTCCATCCTCTAGATTCCAGGAGAGACATCCAGCTGTAGCCACCCATGTTTTAAGAAAAAGTGGCAGGGAAAAAAAGACAAAATGTCAGACACAAAAGAAAGAACTGAGAAAATAATGCCCATAACATAGGTTGATGGGGGTTGACTGTGACAATGGAGAGAGACAGCTGTGACAAGACAAGGATCTCAGAGCTGCAGAGAGGCGCATGCCTGAGTGATCATGATTTGCTCAGAGGACATGACCCGGTAATGTGAGACTAGGCTGTCAGTAGGCCACCAACCAACATTTAGTGAATGGTAGCATGACAGATACATCCCAAGATCTTACATGAATACAACTTCTCTCTCTCCTCACAAATGCCCCCTTGAGGAATTACTGTTAGTCCTGTTTTAGACATGAGGAGACGTACTCCTAGAAATGTTTTTCGATCCTGCTGTGTGTCATGTGGTGTGAATGGCAGAGCGAGGTATGGTGCAGACCATGCAGATTCAGATCCGGCACCCTCCCCACTGAACATGTTGTCCTCATTGCACTGTCTCCGGAGAATCTCTGTCCCGTTCACCAGGTGCAAGGAGGTATGTGCAGGATTACTGGTAAGAACTTCACATTCTCTCCCTCCATGGATCCTAATTATTCTTGGGAAGATATACATAAAATAACCACACAATAAAAAGTTCAACTAATAGGAGATCCCTGAAAAAGATGACCTGGGCACGGCTCTAGTCAGGGAGATTTTGGGAGGTTCTCTGGAAGAGGGGCTGATGGAACCCCTATCTGAGGAATGTATTCAGGGTAACTTGGGGTGCAGCCTGGGTAGTGGCTGGAGTGGGCAGTGGAGGAGGAGGTGATGCCTGCAGAAAGAACATTGTATGGATGGAATCAGGAGGCGATGAGGAAAGTTTGAGGAAGAGGTGATGGGAGGTCAATGTGACTGGAGCTGTTTCTCAATCAACAGACAACTTGTAACCAACCAAGCAAACTGCATGCTGCCTAGACACAGCTCAGTGCAGTCAACTCGAAGCCACAGTAATGCTGTCATGAGGCTCAGTCTTCCAACTGTGACATGAGGTACAGTGAGAAGCCGAGTCCTTCCCAACCCGTCTGCTGCACACACATCAGTGTGATGTACATGTTTGGAGTGGTCTCCAGGAAAACAGGATGATAAAAATCAGCTACTTCCTCTTGACTGCTCTAGCGAGGCCTTGGGCAATTTGGAGCAATTTTACATGTATTTATTTTTTTAAAAAATTTCATTTATTTATTTGACAGAGAGAGACAGAGAGAGAGGGAACACAAGCAGGAGGAGTGGGAGAGGAAAAAGCAGGCCTCCCGCCAAGCAGGGAGCCCGATGCGGGGCTCGATCCCAGGCCCCTGGGATAATGACCTGAGCCGAAGGCAGACGCTTAACGACTGAGCCACCCTGGTGCCCTGTACATATATTTTAAAGATACAGTGTGGATTTAGAATGATAGGCAGCTTTACACCATATCTTGGAATCTCTGTATATCTTCATGTTTTCTTTCTATATAGTACAAGCCTTATCAAGATAATATTTGGTAAAATATACATGGCCAAAGATAATTGATTTTATTCCCAAATAGCTTTCTCTATGACTGTGAAGATGAATTAAATAAATTTACAAGTTCAAGAAATCATACATATATTAAATATCCAAACTCTACCATTACAAAATTGTGCATATGATAAGCTTTAATTTTTTTTAGGTTGGAGGAAGAATATAACAATAAAGCCCTGTTTAATGACCTAAATTCAACCTGAGGTTCTGGTCACTATTATCGAGGTGCCACGTCATATCATTCAGTATACAATTTTAAGAAAATCATATTTTTTAAAAATTTATTTTATTAAAATTTAATTTTTGTTTTTTAAAATTTATTTTTTTTAAGTTTAATTCCTTTTAAAGTGATGCTCTATTTTGAAGTTGAATTTCATGTTTGTGACCTAACTGTGCACCCAAGTGCATGAGGAGTCTCTCTGAGACACAGTTTACACTGAACTGTGATTCCTGCAAACACCTGAGGATAATCAGTCATGGACTGTGGCTTGAGGACATTCAAAAGAGTATAGATGTGGTAAATGACTTTAGTGCAAATGGCAGCTTAAAGACCTCCAAAAATTCTCTCCTCAAAAAAAAAAAATCAATGAGGAAACTGGCAAAAATTGCCACCAACATCTTAAGAACTCTGGAAATAAACTTGCAGCAGTAGAGGGAATGTTGATACTGGTGGAAGAGGGAGGGGAAAAAAAGAGGTGACTCTCAGTCAGAACCATGAGTTTTGTGCTGTTTTAACATGCCTAGTCCCATCCCTTCTCCTGTGGCTCCAGAGTAGTTCAGAAAACTAAAGCCCATGTTCACAGTGAAAGTCAGCAATGTGGCAGCCACTGGAGAGAACAGAATGGGTCTGGAGCTCCCTCAAAACCTCATTTCTAGAGAATTACCACTAATGGGTCTATCTGAGGGATGTCTGCAAGACCCTACTTGATTGACTGTTTGTATTTAATCTCACTTGGAGCTTGCCCAGAACAAAAAGCCTTTTCCCAGAGTAATTGTCAAAAAAGAAATTATAGGCAGTTGCTTAACTTGTGGTTGGTTGGTTAAAGTGATAGATATTAGTTGGGGGAAACAATAGAGTAATAGGAAGCTTACAAGGACCAAAAAAACTGAGATTTCCATAAGGGGATTTGAAAAGTTCTGACTTATTCTTACGAATCTAGAACACTGTAAGCATACCCAGGAAAGACCCTAGAAGGCCCTTAGCTCTCCCCTCTGCCTGACCTGGATGTTCTGCACAAGCAACAAATGAAGGTTTTCAGCTACCAGCTGAATTTTGAAGATATGATTCAACATGCTCACAAAGCCCTTCAACAAAGACTGAATGACTTCTCAGTTCTAGGCTGTTAGTGACATCTCTATCCGGTCAATAGTTGACCACCATATAGCTGAGCAGGGACTATAGTGGTCACACGTGACAAATACAGACTTTGGAGAATTAGTTCATTAAAGTCACTAATGAGAAAGCAATGACAAAAAATAGCAAAGCCAACAAATCCTAGGGAAGAGTGAGAATCAGATTTCTAGAGTTGCCATATGATATTATTTTAAATAACCAATTTACAGTCCCCCTCCCCAATAACAAGATACCTGCAGGGAAACCAGAAGTCTGTGCAGAAAAAAGTTGGCATACCAGGACCAAGTGTGCTTTCCTATGACAGGCCTGCTTGTCAGACTGACCCTTGTCTGAAGTCTGGGAACTTGGAATCAAGAGGGTCCCCACCATTCTCTGGTAAGTGTGGCTTGCTGTGCCTAGACTGTTTGTGCAAACCCTATGGTTTATGCAGAGCATATCTTTGCTGATAGAATTCTGAAATTCAGGTGTGCTAGGCAGAGGGTGCCTAAATGACCAGTTCCCACTAAAAACCTCTGAGTACAAAGTCTCTAATGAGCTTTCCTGGAAGATGTTTCCCACTTTATTGCTGGAGGAATGAAGTGTACCTTTGTGATGCCACTGGAGCAGTTTTCTTGAAAGCTTGTGCCTGGTTTTCTCTGAACCTCCCATGCACCTTTCCCTTTGCTTATTTTGCTTAGTGTGCTTTCACTGTAATAAATCATAACTATCAGTNCTAATAAATCATAACTATCAGTATGGCTATATACTGAGTTCAATTAGTCTTTCTAGAGAGACGGATGTTGGAGGCGCTCTTGGGCTGTCCCCTAACATAAGCTGATATACAAGGAGAAAAAAGCAATGAATAGAC